>NC_135816.1:10469289-10489077 GCF_964213995.1 Mustelus asterias | reverse complement strand
AGGCCCATTGACCTCAGACAGGATTTTACGGCTTTGAGACAAGCGAGGCCTTAAAATCCAGCCATTATCTCACTGCCGACAGTTCAGAGAAGGTTCACTTGGCTGAGCCCTGGTATGGAGGGATTGTCTGATGAGGAAAGGTTAAACAGCTTGGGACTCTACTCATTGGAATTTCATAGAACCATAGAATCCCTACAATGCAGAAAGAGGCCATTCAGCCCATCGAGTCTGCACCGACTGTTCAACAGACCATCTTACCCAGGCCCACCCCTGCCCTATCCCCGTAACCATGATGTGGAGATGCCGGCGTTGGGCTGGGGTAAACACAGTAAGAAGTCTAACAACACCAGGTTCAAGTCCAACAGGTTTATTTGGTAGCAAAAGCCACGAGCTTTCGGAACAGGCTGTCCCTTCGTCAGGTGGGCGGGAGTTGTCCCAGGGGCCTGACGAAGGGGCGGCCTGTTCCGAAAGCTTGTGGCTTTTGCTACCAAATAAACCTGTTGGACTTTAACCTGATATTGTTAAACTTCTTACTGTGGTTATCCCTGTAACGCCACATATTTTTCTCACTAATTCCCATAACCTACACATCTTTGAACACTAAGGGGAAATTTAGCACGGCCAATTTACCGAACCTGGACTGTGGGAGGAAATGGGAGCACCCGGAGGAAACCCACGCAGACACGGGGGGAACGTGCAGACTCCACACAGACAGTCATCTGAGATCGGAATTGAACCTGGGTCCCTGGTGCTGTGAGGCAGCAATGCTGCCACTGAAATAATGAAGCATATAGGATTTAGAAGAACTGAAACATATATGGGCGGGGATTCTGCACAGCGAGCTGGGAGGCAACAGCAGGGAGCCTTTAGCGGGATTTGCGACGGGCGTACAGCCGATCACGCATCTCCGAGGCTCCTTTTTCCAATGTAATCAACTCCGCGCAGGAAATCTCAATTTCCATATGATTAGCAGGACGGTATTCGCGGGCCCACTGGTGTCTCCCCGCCCGCCGGGAGAGGACCCACGACCGGGATTTACAACTGCTCCCCACTAACAAGGAGCAGGCGTCCTCACCCTGCTGACAGGGACAGAGCGCATTGAGGTCGGGGACAAGGGGGTACCCTGGGCAGTGGCAGCCGGACATCCTGGCACTGCCCACCGGGCACCCGACAGTGCAAAGGAGGCAGGGCCAGAGATGCGGGGCATACAGGGGGCAGGGCCTATTGGGGTGGTGATCGGTGGTGGGGGTGAGCCCGCTGTCACTCTGCAATAGGATCAGTGGGACAGAGCGGGAAGAGGGCAATCAGGCTTTCATCGAGAGTCGGAGCTGGCCATCGTGGGGTACATTGGGGCTGGGGGGTCAGGGCTGGCCATGGGGGGTGATTGGAGCTGGGGATGATGTTGGGGGAGCTCATGGAGAGAGATTGGGGCTGGCTCGACGGGGAGGAGATTGGGGCTGGCCTGGGGTGTGTCTGGGAAGCCAGCGATCGAGCGGGGGGGGGGGGGGGGGGGGGGGCTGCGGGAGGCCAGCGATCAGGGTTGGAAGTTGGGAAGGCCGGTGTTGGCGGGGTTGGGGAGGGGGGTGTCAGGAGGCGTCGGGAGGCCAGTGATCGAGGGGATGGGAGTTTAGGAAGGCCAGGGTTGGCAAGGGGAGGGTGTGTCGGGAGGCCAGCGATCGAGGTGGGGGGGGGAGGCGAGCGATCGAGAGGGGGGCGGTGGGCCAGCGATTGAGACGGGGGGGGATGCGGGAGGCCAGCGATCAGGGATAGGGGAATTGGGAAGGCCGGTGTTGGCGAGGGGGGGTGTCAGGAGGCCAGCAATTGAGGCGTTGGGGGGGTGGAGGCCAGCGATCAGGGTCGGCATTCGTCGGTAAACAGAAGGCCAGCGATTGGGAGACTGTTGATGGGAGGGCCACTGACAGATCAGTGTGTGCACAGTGGCCCATTCAGCACTCTGCTGCCAGCCTCTCCAGCGGGAAGTGCCCCCCCCCACCCCCCCCCCCCAACTTTCCAGCATGAATCACTCGAAGGCACTCTGTGATGTACAGAGTGTCAGAGATTCATCCAGGTAAGTCCGCCCAAAAAACGGGCGGGAAATTCTCCCATTTTTTGGGAGAGTCCCGGCCTGGATTCTTGAGGGGCTTGACAGGGAAAATGCTCTCTCGCATTTATGAGTCTTTGGAACTCCTTCCCACAGAGAGCTGCAGGGGCAGAGTCCTTGTGTATATTTAAGGCTCAGAAAGATAGATTTTTGATCAGTAAGGGAATGAAGGGCAATGGGGAAAGAGCAGAAAAGAAGACACGAATGGTGGAGCAGGCTTGAGGGGTCGAAAGGCCTAGTCCGGTCCCTAATTTTTATGTTATCATTAGACTTTTAATTCTAGCATTTTATGGAATTCAAATTTCACCATCTGCTGTGGTGGGATTTGAACCCGGGACCCCAGCGCATACCCTGGGTCTTTGGATTGCTAGTCCAGTGACAACACACTGGGTCACTGCCTCCCATCTACCAGGTACACGGTACATACTCTTGCAACTCGGCCAACGTTGTCTACCTGATACGCTGCAGGAAAGGATATCCGGAGGCATGGTACATTGGGGAAACTATGCAGACGCTACGACAACGGATGAATGAACACCGCTCGACAATCACCAGGCAAGACTGTTCTCTTCCTGTGGGGGAGCACTTCAGCGGTCACGGGCATTCAGTCTCTGATCTTCGAGTAAGCGTTCTCCAAGGCGGCCTTCACGACACACGACAGCACAGAGTCGCTGAAACTGATAGCCAAGTTCCGCACACATGAGGACGGCCTAAACCGGGTTTATGTCACACTATCAGTCACCCCCACAGCTTGCCTCCTGGACTTGCAGAATCTCACTGGCTGTCCTGTCTGGAGACAATACACATCTCTTTAACCTGTGCTTAATGCTCCCTCCACTCACATTGTCTGTATCTTTAAGACCTGGTTGGCTGTAGAGATTTGCATTTTAATCAGTATTCTGTAACTTGATTTTGTGTGTCTGTGCCCTGTTTGAGAGCAGATATCCACTCCATCTGACGAAGGAGCAGCGCTCCGAAAGCTAATGGCATTTGCTACCAAATAAACCCGTTGGACTTTAACCTGGTGTTGTTAAAACTCTTACAGTGGTCACTGCCTCCCCCACAGTGACTATTCATAACAAGATTGTGAGCAAATAAACACATTTGCTTGATTCCATTGCATGTATTAAATGCAGAATGTGGTCAGGGAAACAGAAGTTAATCTATGAAATCTTCACCCCAGTGTGTATATATCCAGGCATTTATCCAATCTGATCCAAAATCGCTCCAGTTACATGACAATATGAATGTCAGACTCAGACTGGAAATGTGATCTGCCCTGTCTGAGGTAAGCAAGACCTCCTGGCAGTTGAGTTGGCTCCGAGATGGTACATTTAACAACTGGAATTGGCTCCAAACTCCACATCAGATTCAAGCATAGAATCATAGAATCCCGACAGTGCAGAAGGAGGCCATTCGGCCCATCCAGTCTGCACCAACCACAATCCCACACAGGCCCCGATCCCCTTAATCCTACTTATTTACCCTACTAATCCCCTGACACTAAGGGGCAATTTAGCATGGCTAATCAACTTAACCAGCACATCCTTTGGACTGTGGGAGGAAACCGGAGTACCCGGAGGAAACCCACGCAGACACGAGGAGGACGTGCAGACTCCACACGGACAGTGACCCAAGCCGGGAATCGAACCCGGGTCCCTAGTGCTGTGAGGCAGCAGTGCTAACCATTGTGCCACCGTGTCCCCCCGGTCTTCTGACCATAGAATATTACAGCATGGGCAGAGGCCATTCGGACAGTCGTTCCTGTGCTGGCTCTTTGGAAATCTTGTGCAATTTCGGCTCACACACCAGCTTTCTCCTCCAAATAAGATTGTGCTGTGCACTTCGACAACCAGTCAACTCTTGGGCTTTACCATTTAACCTCCAGCTGTGGAAAACGGGGACGTCAGCCCTTTGACTATTTCCGTCTGTGATCCTCGATTCTCCAGACACAGGGAAGCCGGGTGTGTCTCTGCAGATAATGAAGACAATGGATGTCTCATTAGTTTAACTTGGAAGACCCTTCAAGATGGCAATGCATTTGCGCAATAGTAACATGAAGATTTAACTCCCAGAACATTTCCCTTGGAGTGAATACAATAACCAATGCACCATGTTTGTACTGTATACTGGCACGGTGGCACAGTGGTTAGCACTGCTGCCTCACAGCACTAGGGACCTGGGTTCAATTCCCGGCTTGGGTCACTGTCTGTGTGGAGTTTGCACATTCTCCCCGTGTCTGCATGACTTTCCTCCGGGTGCTCCGGTTTCCTCCCACTGTCAAAAGATGCACGGGTTAGATGGATTGGCCATGATAAAAATTATTCCATCGTTCTTCTGTAAAGTAAAATGAAATAGTGGCAATGGTGAAAGGAATTCAACTGGCCTCACTGTCTGGAAGCTCTCCGGAAATAAACACACAAGCACAGCGGTTAGCACTGCTGCCTCACAGCACCAGGGACCCGGGTTCAATTCCTGGCTTGGGTTACTGTCTGCGTGGAGTTGCACATTCTCCCTGTGCCTGTGTGAGTTTCCTCCGGGTGCTCTGGTTTCCTCCCACAGTCCAAAGATGTGCAGGTTAGATGGATTGGCCATGATAAAAATTGCCCCTTAGTGTCAGGGGGGCTAGCGAGGGTAAAAGCATGGGTTTATAGGGATAGGGCCTGGGTGGGATTGTGGTCAGTGCAGCCTCGATGGGCTGAATGGCCTCCTTCTGCACTGTAGGATTCTATGATTCTATGATTGTGGAAACCACAGTTGGCCGAGCTGGGATGTGTAAAGCTCCTTTAAGGAACTGGACGCGCTCCTTCTGCGCTGCACCACTCTCCGATCAGAACTGCTGCAGAGTTTTGATCTGGTTCCAATTGTCAAACGCAGCATCTTGGAGTCATTCCAAATTAGGGAGGTTCAGTTTAGCTCAGGCTGATCTCTCAACACGGGATGAGTGGGAATGATTTCATTATGGTCCTCAGATTTACAGACATCTTCAGGAAGTGGGTGTGTCGGGTTGTGCAGAGTTTCATTGTCGGAATGTCCTGGAGGTTAAACAAAGTGCTTCTGCTGCTAACCCATAATGTCCAAGTACTTCCTGCTTCAGGTCAGGCAAAGGCGCAGGGCACAGCAGCAGGCAGAGAATGGCAACATCATGGAGCACTGAACTATAGTGCACTTGTCTAGGGCTGTTTGCTTGGACAATGTAGAGGGAGCTTTACTCTGTATCTAACCCCGTGCTGTACCTGTCCTGGGAGTGTTTGATGGGGACAGTGTGGAGGGAGCTTTACTCTGTATCTAACCCCGTGCTGTACCTGTCCTGGGAGTGTTTGATGGGGACAGTGTAGAGGGAGCTTTACTCTGTATCTTACCCCGTGCTGTAGCTGTCCTGGGAGTGTTTGTTGGGGACAGTGTAGAGGGAGCTTTACTCTGTATCTAACCCCGTGCTGTACCTGTCCTGGGAGTGTTTGATGGGGACAGTGTAGAGGGAGCTTTACTCTGTATCTTACCCCGTGCTGTAGCTGTCCTGGGAGTGTTTGATGGGGACAGTGTAGAGGGAACTTTACTCTGTATCTTACCCCGTGCTGTAGCTGTCCTGGGAGTGTTTGTTGGGGACAGTGTAGAGGGAGCTTTACTCTGTATCTAACCCCATGCTGTACCTGTCCTGAGAGTGTTTGATGGGGACAGTGTAGAGGGAGCTTTACTCTGTATCTAACCCCGTGCTGTACCTGTCCTGGGAGTGTTTGATGGGGGACAGTG
The DNA here is from genome assembly GCF_964213995.1 of Mustelus asterias. NCBI lineage: Eukaryota > Metazoa > Chordata > Chondrichthyes > Carcharhiniformes > Triakidae > Mustelus > Mustelus asterias. Next base: position 10,483,226 of record NC_135816.1, on the reverse strand, counting down.
TAGAGGGAGCTTTACTCTGTATCTAACCCCGTGCTGTACCTGTCCTGGGAGTGTTTGATGGGGGACGGTGTAGAGGGAGCTTTACTCTGTATCTAAACCCGTGCTGTACCTGTCCTGAGAGTGTTTGATAGGGGTAGTGTAGAGGGAGCTTTACTCTGTATCTAACCCCGTGCTGTACCTGTCCTGGGAGTGTTTGATGGGGGACAGTGTAGAGGGAGCTTTACTCTGTATCTAACCCCGTGCTGTACCTGTCCTGGGAGTGTTTGATGGGGGACAGTGTAGAGGGAGCTTTACTCTGTATCTAACTCCGTGCTGTATGTGCTCTGGGTGAGTTTGTTCAGGGGACTGAATCTAGCATCTCCTGCTGAAATAGCCCTCACTTTGATATCAAAAACAAAATTATATTTTTGTCAAACTCATATTGTAAAAAATGTATTTAATTGATGAAGACGTTGACCTAAAACGTGCCCTAACCCAGCAGATTTTCGAAAAAGACACTGAGGTTCCACAGTGAGTAAACTGATCCTTATGTGAAGTTGCATGAATCTGGCCGGCACGGTGACACAGTGGTTAGCACTGCTGCCTCACAGCACCCGAGACCCGGGTTCAATTCTGGGCCTCGGGTCACTGTCTGTGTGGAGTTTGCATGTTCTCCCCGTGTCTCCCCGGGTTTCCTCCGGGTGCTCCGGTTTCCTCCCACATTCCAAAGCTGTGCGGGTTAGGTGGATTGGCCATGCTAAATTGTCCCTTAGTGTCAGGGGGACCAGCTAGGGTCAATGCATGGGGTTACGGAAATAGGGCCTGGCTGGGATTGTTGTTGGTGCAGCCCCGATGGGCCGAATGGCCTCCTTCTGCACTGTAGGAATTCTATGAACCATCCAGATAATATTTTCATCTCCATGACCAACATTCTGGTGTATGATAAAGACAAATGGGTTTCCTTTCAAACTAATTTGCATCTTGCCAAATACAAATACAATTTAAGAAAGCAAGTTTAGAGAAAATTATTGATATATTTAAGAGTGGAATTTGCTAAACACAGCTGGTTTTACACAAGTGAATTAGCTTCTCGACCGGTAAGTAACCCAATTTTAAAACACTGAAAATGATCTTTATAAAATATACAAAATGAGCGAGATCGGGTTACAGTGTTCAGTCCCTAATTGAAAATTAAAATTTCATGGAAAACCTTTCATAACATACCCATTAGTGTCCTTGTGCCGGAACAAAGCTTCATCGAGCTTGCTCCAACTCCTGAAACCAAGATCAAGTAGCAGAAACTCATTAATTTGGGGCTTATATAATCTCAGATAGCAAATGGGCAGATTACTGTGGCTGGCCAGACCAGATACTGACGCTGCTGCAGCTGTCGCCATCTCCCTTGGGTGATTTCATTTCTCCGAACACTATTTTTCCCCCCCTTCAATATCTTAAATCTCCTTTCCCTTTCCCTGGAGATTGCTGGGTGGAGAGTGGTGAAGGAAAAGTGATGGTGGCGTGGAGAGGTCACACGGGCATTCGGCCTCTGATATTCGGGTAAGCGTTCTCCAAGGCGGCCTTCGCGACACACGACGGCGCAGAGTCGCTGAGCAGAAACTGATAGCCAAGTTTCGCACACACGAGGACGGCCTCAACCGGGATATTGGGTTCATGTCACACTATTTGTAACCCCCACAGAGTTTCACTGGCTGTCTTGTCTGGAGACAATACACATCTTTTTAGCCTGTCTTGATGCTCTCTCCACTCATGTTGTTTTGTTTCTTAAAGACTTGATTAGTTGTAAGTATTCGCATTCCAACCATTATTCATGTAAATTGAGTTTGTGTCTTTATATGCTCTGTTTGTGAACAGAATTCCCACTCACCTGAAGAAGGGGCTTGCAGCTCCGAAAGCTTGTGTGGCTTTTGCTACCAAATAAGCCTGTTGGACTTTAACCTGGTGTTGTTAAACTTCTTACTGTGGAGAGGTTACACAGTGGTTGGGGAAACGTAGAATGGTACAAGATGACTATGAAACCATTGTCGATGGTCTGTAAAAACCCATCTGGTTCACTCATGCTCTTTAGGGAAGGAAATCTGCCGTCCTTACCCAGTCTGGCCTACATGTGACTCCAGATCCACAGCAATGTGGTTCACCCTGTGAGCTTTCTGAAATAACAAGCCACTTGAAGGACAGTTCGGTGTGGATAGTAAGTGCTTGCTGAGCCAGCGATACACACATCCTGCAAATGCACTGCTCCTTGCCTTAATAGCGCTCAATTACATTTTAAAAATTATTTATTATTGTCACAAGTGGGCTTACATTAACACTGCAATGAAGTCACTGTGAAAATCCCCTAGTCGCCACACTCTGGCGCCTGTTTGGGTACACTGAGGGAAGATGGCACCGGAGCGAGATGACTTCTTGCAAGCTGTGTCCAGCATACTTTCTGATTCTATCTTTTACTCTTGTTCTATGCTTCTAAAACTTCATTCTAGTTCTTTTAAACTCTCTAACAATGACCCTGCATTAAGTTGATCTTTCTCTACACTCTAGCAATGACTGTAACACTACATTCTGCACCCTCTCCTTTCCTTCTCTATGAACTGTATGCTTTGTCTGTATAGCGCGCAAGAAACAATACTTTTCACTGTATGTTAATACATGTTTACCCCAGTCCAACGCCGGCATCTCCACATCATGTTAATACATGTGACAATAATAAATCAAATCAAATCAATGCACCTAACCAGCACATCTTTCGGACTGTGGGAGGAAACCAGAGCACCCGGAGGAAACCCATGCAGACTCCACACAGACAGTGACCCAAGCCAGGTCCCCGGCACTGTGAGGCAGCAGTGCTAACCACTGTGCTAACATACATGTGATGTCAAACATTCTGTGGTGCTTCTAACCCAGGGGGTTTTGCATGGTCTCTGGGTGGCAGAAAGACCCTGATCTTTCCCCACGAAGTGTGTCGGGCAGCCCCAAGCTTTAGTGCGTCCAATAGCACATAGTCCTGGACCTTGGAATGTGCCAGTCTGCAACACTCGCTCAGGGACAACTCTGCACTGTCACCAAGCTCTGGTGTCGTTGCATGGACTGGTGTAACTCACAAACTGGAGAGTGTCGTAGATCCAGATCAACTCATGAATGGGAATGAGAGAGAGAGAAAAAAATTCTCCCAGGACAGGGAGTGTTCCAGTTATGGTTTGAAAAACAAACAAGACCCTTTTTCTCTGTTTTCCTTCCCAGCCTGCGAACCCACGTTAATCTTTCACTGTGACAGGGTGGAAAAGAATTTCCACTTCCTGAGTCTGTGATCGGATTGGAGTGTGGCTGGCAACAGACCTCCACCAATCAGAACCTGAATTCCATTCAGAACCTAAGGCACTGGAATGATTAATCTCCAGGCTTTGTTTAAAAATAAAATAATGGCTCCCTTTTTCCTGCCGAGATTAGCATATTTCCTCAACCGAGAGAGCAGGTAATCGATTCCCAGGTTTTGCACTGTCGCGCTGCATTAAGAGCACTCAGGTGAATAGTTGACAGTACGTTAGCTTGTCCAGTCCTCCATTTTCTGTCTGTCCTCACGGAGCCTCTTTCCATTTTGCTTCATATTTCTTGTCCTCGATTTTTCTGGTCCTGCGTCTTGTCAATGGTCAGCAACTACAGCTCCAAACTTTAACTCTTTGCCCTGCTCTGTCTGCTGTTGGGGGTCAGTTTAGCTCAGTTGACTGGACGGCTGGTTAGTGAGGCAGAGCGACGCCTAAAGCGTGGGTTCAATTCCCAGCTGAGGTTATACATGGAGGCCCCACCTTCTCAGCCTTGCCCCTTGCCTGAGGTGTGGAGAACCTCAGGTTAAATCAGCACCGGTCACAGCCTACGGGTCATCTGGGACTATGGCGACTTTACCTTTACCTTGCCGGTGCCCGATTCCAGAGACCGGTGACATGAACAGTAGGTCGGTTTCCAGGTGCAGCATGTAATAAAAAAGGCAAATGGGATGTTGGCATTCATTGCAAAGGGACTGGAGTCTAAAAGCAGAGAAGTGTTGTTTCAATTGCATGGAGTGTTGGTGAGACCACATCTGGAGTATTGTGTCCAGTTTTGGTCTCCTTATTTGAGGAAGGATGTTGCGGCATTGGAGGCAGTTCAGAGGAGGGTCACCAGATTGATTCCGGGGATGAAAGGGTTGATGTATGAGGAGAGATTAAACAGTTTGGGTTTGTACTCGCTGGAGTTTAGAAGGATAAGAGCGGATCTGATCGAGGTAGATAAAATTTTAAAAGGGATTGATAAAGTAAATGTAGACAAAATGTTTCCCCTTGGGGCAATCTCGAATGAGAGATCACAGGTATAGGAGGAGGTACTACTTCTTGCAGACGGTGGTGAATTTGTGAAACTCGCTGCCCCATAGCACGATGGAGTCATAGAAACATAGAAGATAGGGGCAGGAGGAGACTGTTTGGCCCTTCGAGCCTGTTCCGCGATTCATCACGATCATGGCTGATTGTCCAACTCAATAGCCTAATCCTGCTTTCTCCCCATAACCTTTGATCCCATTCGCCCCAAGTGCTCTATCCAGCCGCCTCTTGAATACATTCAATGTTTTGGCATCAACTACTTCCTGAGGTAATGATTCCCACAGGCTCACCACTCTTTGGGAGAAGAAACGTCTCCTCACCTCCGTCCTAAATGGTCTACCCCGAGTCTGAATCATTTCTTAAAGTTTAAAAATTTATTTATTTATTAGTCACAAGTAGGGCTTACATTCACACTGCAATGAAGTTACTGTGAAAATCCTCTCGTCGCTACAATAGTGACTTAATGGCAAAATATTTTGTTGACTGTGACACACTTTGGAACACCGAGGTGCTGAGAGAAGCTATTGAAATGCAAGTCTTTCTTTACGAAGCATTATGTCATTGATGAGATTAGGCAGCCGGGCTTTGGCCATTTTGTTTCACATTATTGCATTCTCCCAAGATTCGGAACAAAACAGGAACAATAGGTGGTTCATATCAAAATAGGAATAGTTTCCTCTGCATACTTTAGACAATAAGTGATTTACTGTTTTGTCTTGGGGTTCAAGAAAGAACCTGACAGCCATTGTTTTGGAGAGTATTTCAATTCTTTCCTGGCTGTGAATAATCAGAGATAAGACAGGGAATCAGACATAATGCCAAGCCAGCTTATTAAAGGGAAAGTTATCAGGCTCTTTGCCAGGGTGAAGACATATTACAAATTATTACCAACTTTTTACAGCACATGGGCAGGCCTTTCTCTCCATCTTAGAACAATCATAGAATCTCTACAGTGCAGAGGAAGGCCATTCAGCCCATCGAGTCTGCACTGACTCTCCAACAGAGCATCTTACCAATGCCCTAACCCCGTAACCCCAAGTAATCCAAGGGATACACTGTAAATCTAATCTATGCTGATGTTTACACTCCACATGCATCCTCCCACCCTCCTTCAACTCACTCACTACATCCTTCTATTCTTTCCTCCCTCATGTGTTTATCCAGCTTCCCTTCAATATATCTGTGATACTCACTTTTGTTGATCATCCAGAAGGAACTCTTCAGTTGTAGGCAATAAAACAAAACTTACTCCAACTTATAAATCAAAGAAGAAGTTTTAATAAAGATACTTCATTACTCCAACACTTGAGGCCTCACCCTGGGCCATTCCAAGCTCTCCCCAATTCCCAACAGATTCTTATTTATATTGAGTCAGCTGGTCAGCTGATCATCACATCATTCTGTTATTAGTTACATTGTTTATTGGGTCAGCTGATCCTTACAGCTTGTTACCATTGGTCACATTACAACAGATCCAATGTTATCATTGGTTACGTTCTAACAACTTCGACCATTCCCTGAGTTCCACGTACGCACCAATCTCTGGATAAAGAGATTAGTGATTAGCATGGCGGCCTCACAGTGCCAGGGACCTGGGTTCAATTCCCGGCTTGGGCCACTATCTGTGCGGAGTCTGCACGTTCTCCCCGTGTCTGCGTGGGTTTCCTCTGGGTGCTCCGGTTTCCTCCCACAGTCCAAAGATGTGCGGGTTAGGTTGATTGGCCATGATAAATTGCCCCTTAGTGTCAGGGGGATTAGTAGGGTAAATGAGGGTTATGGGAATAGGGTAGGGCCTGGGTGGGATTGTGGCCGGTACAGACGCAATGGGCTGAATGGCCTCCTTCTGCACTGTAGGGATTCTATTTCTTCTAAATTTGGGATTGGAGTCTTACATTGGCCCAAACCTTTGGGTCTCCAGAACATTAGTGACCAGCTGTAGGATCTAAGCCATGGGACCCAGCACAAGTTCTGGTGCTCACCTACACAGAAATTGCTCGGGAAGTTGGAATTCCTGACAGGCAATTTTCCTGTTCCCCTGGGCCTTCCGACTCCTACTCTGAGTTATATTCAGAGACTTCAGACAGTTCCAATTACCTGAACAGTTACAAAGGAAATGTTTGACAGAATAAAACGTAATCTAACACCTGGCTAAGTATATAACTGATCCACTCACACTGTGTCCCCCCACCCCTACCCTAGACCTGACTACCCCATTCCCCCCCCACCCCCAGCAGCCAGCTCTCCCCTATCCTCAGCTACCCCCCCTGAGGCCATCAACCCATTCTGACCCAGCTACCACCCGACCCAGGTACCCACTCATCCACCTGCCACCTCACCCACCTACGCACTCCACCCAGCCTGCTCACCCATTCACTCACCCACTCGCTAACATTCACACAATGACCATAAGGCAGCTTGTGCCGTAAGGATGGGGAATGATCCGTCTTCCCCCTGACTCTACAGTACTGTGTTGGGAATCGCCAAGAGACACATCACTCCAGTTTTCTGGAAAAGCTGGACTCAGGAGGCCTGGTTAAGGAGTGAGAAACAGTGCTGAGATGGAGAACTCGAGTGGAAAACCCAGGACATTATATTTAGGACCTCTAATTCTGGTCTTACTTAAAACTGGAAACGTCCTCTCTATGTCCGCCCTATCAAAGCCTTTTGTAATGTTAAAGATGTCTATCATGTCAACCTTCAGTCTTCTCTCGTACAGAGTAAAGTCCAGAGTAAACCAGCCTCCCATCCATTGACGCCATCTACACTTCCCGCTGCTTCGGAAAAGCAGCCAGCATAATTAAGAACCCCACTCACCCCGGACATTCTCTCTTCCACCTTCTTCCTTCGGGAAAATGATACAAAAGTCTGAGGTCGCATACCAACCGACTCAAGAACAGCTTCTTCCCTGCTGCCATCAGACTTTTGAATGGACTTACCTTTCATTAAGTTGATCTTTCTCTACACACTAGCTATGACTGTAACACTACATTCTGCACTCTCTCGTTTCCTTCTCCATGAACAATATGCTTTGTCTGTATAGCGCGCAAGAAACAATACTTTTCACGGTATGTTAATACATGTGACAATAATAAATCAAATCAAATCAAATCAAAACAGCCTGTCCAATCAAAGTGTGAAGGAATTGTTAGAAATAATCTTATTTAAGTCAGTCAAGAGGACTTACTAGTGTGGGACAAAGTGGCACCGTCATATGGACAAGTCATACGGACTTGAAACATTCATTCTGTTTCTCTGTCCACAGATGCCACCAGACCTGCTGAGTTTTTCCAGCATTTTCTGGTTTTATTTCAGATTTCCAGCATCCACAAGGTCTTGCTTTGACTATTATTATGGCACCTTCTGTGTGTTATTGGTTCTGTATCTGTGTGCTTTGGTTCAGTTGGCTGGGGATGGCCAGTGTGAATCAGGCTGGTGCCAACGGCACATGTTCCCGTGCCCATTCCGGCTGCAGTCAATTCGGGGCCTGGTTCCTTGCCCTATCCATGGTGGAGATCGTGGTGCTGGGGGTCAGACCGTCCTTCAGACGGACAACCGAAGAAGAAGAAGAAGAAATGGCTCGCACCAATAATTCCGATTCCAATTCCCTTCCTGCAACTACGGCAGACTGTCACCTGTTTCCATAGCTAGGAATTCCGGAACACTGCACGAGGGGTTTGCACAGTAACTTAATTGCAGTGTTAATGTAAGCTAGATAAATAGAGTCATAGAGTCATAGAGGTTTACAGCATGGAAACAGGCCCTTCAGCCCAACTTGTCCATGCCGCCCTTTATTTTAATACCCCTGAGCTAATCCCAATTGCCCGCATTTGGCCCATATCCCTCTATACCCATCGTATTCTGTAATTGTCTAAACACTTTTTAAAAGACAAAATTGTACCCGCCTCTACTACTACCTCTGGCAGCTTGTTCCAGACACTCATCACCCTCTGTGTGAAAAAATTGTCCCTCTGGACATTTTTGTATCTCTCCCCTCTCACGTTAAACCTATGCCCTCTAGTTTTAGACTCCCCTACCTTTGGGAAAAGATATTGACTATCTAGCTGATCTGTGCCCCTCATTATTTTGTAGACCTCTATAAGATCACCCCTCAGCCTTCTACGTTCCAGAGAAAAAAGTCCCAGTCTATCCAGCCTCTCCTTATAACTCAAACCATCAAGTCCCGGTAGCATCCTAGTAAATCTTTTCTGCACTCTTTCTAGTTTAATAATATCCTTTCTATAATAGGGCGACCAGAATTGCACACAGTATTCCAAGTCTGGTGGTACCAATGTTTTCTACAACTTCAACGAGACGTCCCAACTCCTGTATTCAATGTTCCGACCGATGAAACCAAGCATGCTGAAGGCCTTCTTCACCACTCTGTCCACCTGTGACTCCACTTTCAAGGAGCTATGAACATGTAGTCCTAGATCTCTTTGTTCTGTAACTCTCCCCAATGCCCTACTATTAACTGAGTAAGTCCTGCCCTGGTTCAATCTACCAAAATGCATCACCTCGCATTTGTCTAAATTAAACTCCACCTGCCATTGGTCAGCCCACTGGCCCAATTGATCAAGGTCCCGTTGCAATTGGAGATAACTTTCTTCACTGTCCACTATGCCACCAATCTTGGTGTCATCTGCAAATTTACTAACCATGCCTCCTATATCCTCATCGAAATCATTAATATAAATGACAAATAACAGTGGACCCAGCACTGAAACCTGAGGCACACCGCTGGTCACAGGCCTCCAGTTTGAAAAACAACCCTCTGCAACCATCCTCTGGCTTCTGTCAAGAACAGTAAGAAGTTTAACAACACCAGGTTAAAGTCCAACAGGTTTATTTGGTAGCAAAAGCCACACAAGCTTTCGAGGCTCTGAGCCCCTTCTTCAGGTGAGTGGGAATTCTGTTCACAAACAGAACTTATAAGACACAGACTCAATTTACATGAATAATGGTTGGAATGCGAATACTTACAACTAATCCAGTCTTTAAGAAACAAAACAATGGGAGTGGAGAGAGCATCAAGACAGGCTAAAAAGATGTGTATTGTCTCCAGACAAGACAGCCAGTGAAACTCTGCAGGTCCACGCAACTGTGGGAGTCCAGTTGCGTGGACCTGCAGAGTTTCACTGGCTGTCTTGTCTGGAGACAATACACATCTTTTTAGCCTGTCTTGATGCTCTCTCCACTCCCATTGTTTTGTTTCTTAAAGACTGGATTAGTTGTAAGTATTCGCATTCCAACCATTATTCATGTAAATTGAGTCTGTGTCTTATAAGTTCTGTTTGTGAACAGAATTCCCACTCACCTGAAGAAGGGGCTCAGAGCCTCGAAAGCTTGTGTGGCTTTTGCTACCAAATAAACCTGTTGGACTTTAACCTGGTGTTGTTAAACTTCTTACTGTGTTTACCCCAGTCCAACGCCGGCATCTCCACATTCTGTCAAGAAGCCAATTTTGTATCCATTTAGATACCTCACCCTGGATCCCGTGAGATTTAACCTTATGCAACAACCTACCATGCAGTACCTTGTCAAAGGCCTTGCTAAAGTCCATGTAGACAACATCAACTGCACTGCCCTCATCGGCCTTCTTGGTTACCCCTTCAAAAAACTCAATCAAATTTGTAAGACATGATTTTCCACTCACAAAGCCATGCTGACTGTGCCTAATCAGTCCTTGTGTCTCTAAATGCCTGTAGATCCTGTCTCTCAAAATACCTTCCAACAACTTACCCACCACAGACGTGAGGCTCACTGGCCTGTAGTTCCCAGGCTTTTCCCTGCAACCCTTTTTAAACAAAGGCACAACATTTGCCACTCTCCAGTCTTCAGGCACCTCACCCGTGACTATCAATGATTCAAATATCTCGGCGAGGGGACCCGCAATTTCCTCCCCAGCCTCCCACAATGTCCTGGGATACACTTCATCAGGTCCTGGGGATTTACCTATCTTGATGCGCTTTAAGACTTCCAGCACCTCTGAGATGGATGGACAGATGGATGGATAGATGAATGGATAGATGAATGGATAGATGAATGGACAGATGGATAGATGGACAGACAGACTGACAGACAGACAGACAGACAGACAGATAGACAGACAGATAGACAGATGGATGGATGGATGGATGGATCTGCCAGCCATTGGCGTGTTTGGCAAAACAGCTGCCAAAATTGAACACAGTAAGATCCAGTAATTGAACACAGTAAGAGGGAAGCTTATGTATGGATGAGGAAACAAGGTTCAGATGGCTCGATTGAGGGTTACAAGTTAGCAAGGAATGAGCTGAAAAAGGGGCTTAGGAGAGCTAGAAGGGGACATGAGAAGTCCTTGGCAGGTCGGATCAAGGAAAACCCCAAGGATTTTTACTCTTATGTGAGGAATAAAAGAATGACCAGGGTGAGGTTAGGGCCGGTCAAGGACAGTAGTGGGAACTTGTGTATGGAGTCAGTAGAGATAGGCGAGGTGATGAATGAATACTTTTCTTCAGTGTTCACCAAGGAGAGGGGTCATGTTTTTGAGGAAGAGAAGGTGTTACAGGCTAATAGGCTGGAGGAAATAGATGTTCGGAGGGAGGATGTACTGGCAGTTTTGAATAAACTGAAGGTCGATAAGCCCCTGGGCCTGATGAAATATATCCGAGGATTCTTTGGGAGGCAAGGGATGAGATTGCAGAGCCTTTGGCTTTGATCTTTGGGTCCTCACTGTCCACGGGGCCATCCCCACACCCCCACTTCTTGCCTTCAAACAACCGCACAACCTCAAACAGACCATTGTCCGCAGCAAACTACCCAGCCTTCAGGAGAACAGTGACCACGACACCACACAACCCTGCCACAGCAACCTCTGCAAGACGTGCCGGATCATCGACACAGATGCCATCATCTCACGTGAGAACACCATCCACCAGGTACACGGTACATACTCTTGCAACTCGGCCAACGTTGTCTACCTGATACGCTGCAAGAAAGGATGTCCCGAGGCATGGTACATTGGGGAAACTATGCAGACGCTGCGACAACGGATGAATGAACACCGCTCGACAATCACCAGGCAAGACTGTTCTCTTCCTGTTGGGGAGCACTTCAGCGGTCACGGGCATTCGGCCTCTGATATTCGGGTAAGCGTTCTCCAAGGCGGCCTTCGCGACACACGACAGCGCAGAGTCGCGGAGCAGAAACTGATAGCCAGGTTCCGCACACACAAGGACGGCCTCAACCGGGATATTGGGTTTATGTCACACTATTTCACATAAATATTTCTGTTTTTTTCCTCCTGAGTCTTTATCATGCGATCCTAGAATCAGAATTTATGTCACACTATTTGTAACTCCCACAGTTGCGTGGACCTGCAGAGTTTCACTGGCTGTCTTGTCTGGAGACAATACACATCTTTTTAGCCTGTCTTGATGCTCTCTCCACTCCCATTGTTTTGTTTCTTAAAGACTGGATTAGTTGTAAGTATTCGCATTCCAACCATTATTCATGTAAATTGAGTCTGTGTCTTATAAGTTCTGTTTGTGAACAGAATTCCCACTCACCTGAAGAAGGGGCTCAGAGCCTCGAAAGCTTGTGTGGCTTTTGCTACCAAATAAACCTGTTGGACTTTAACCTGGTGTTGTTAAACTTCTTACGGGGATGGTGCCAGAGGACTGGAGAGTGGCGAATGTTGTTCCTCTGTTTAAGAAAGGGAATAGAAATGACCCTGGTAATTATAGACCGGTTAGTCTTACTTCGGTGGTTGGTAAATTGATGGAAAAGGTCCTTGGGGATGGGATTTACGACCATTTAGAAAGATGCGGATTAATCCGGGATAGTCAGCACAGATTCGCGAAGGGCAAGTCGTGCCTCACAAATTTGATTGAATTTTTTGAGGAGGTAACTATGTGTGTTGATGAAGGTAGGGCAGTTGATGTCATATACATGGATTTTAGTAAGGCGTTTGATAAGGTCTCCCATGGTCGACTTATGTTGAAAGTAAGGAGGTGTGGGATAGAGGGAAAGTTGGCCGATTGGATACGTAACTGGCTATCTGATCGAAGACAGGGTGGTGGTGGATGGAAAATTTTCGGACTGGAGGCAGGTTGCTAGCGGAGTGCCACAGGGATCAGTGCTTGGTCCTCTGCTCTTTGTGATTTTTATTAATGACTTAGAGGAGGGGGCTGAAGGGTGGATCAGTAAATTTGCTGATGACACCAAGATTGGTGGAGTAGTGGATGAGGTGGAGGGCTGTTCTAGGCTGCAAAGAGACATAGATAGGATGCAAAGCTGGGCTGAAAAATGGCAAATGGAGTTTAACCCTGATAAATGTGAGGTGATTCATTTTGGTAGGACTAATTTAAATGTGGATTACAGGGTCAAAGGTAGGATTCTGAAGACTGTGGAGGAACAGAGAGATCTTGGGGTCCATATCCACAGATCTCTAAAGGTTGCCACTCAAGTGGATAGAGCTGTGAAGAAGGCCTATAGTGTGTTAGCTTTTATTAACAGGGGGTTGGAGTTTAAGAGCCGTGGGGTTATGCTGCAACTGTACAGGACCTTGGTGAGACCACATTTGGAGTATTGTGTGCAGTTCTGGTCACCTCACTATAAGAAGGATGTGGAAGCGCTGGAAAGAGTGCAGAGGAGATTTACCAGGATGCTGTCTGGTTTGGAGGGTAGGTCTTATGAGGAAAGGTTGAGGGAGCTAGGGCTGTTCTCTCTGGAGCGGAGGAGGCTGAGGGGAGACTTAATAGAGGTTTATAAAATGATGAAGGGGATAGATAGAGTGAACGTTCAAAGACTATTTCCTCGGGTGGATGGAGCTATTACAAGGGGGCATAACTATAGGGTTCGTGGTGGGAGATACAGGAAGGATATCAGAGGTAGGTTCTTTACGCAGAGAGTGGTTGGGGTGTGGAATGGACTGCCTGCAGTGATAGTGGAGTCAGACACTTTAGGAACATTTAAGCGGTTATTGGATAGGCATATGGAGCACACCAGGATGATAGGGAGTGGGATAGCTTGATCTTGGTTTCAGATAAAGCTCGGCACAACATCGTGGGCCGAAGGGCCTGTTCTGTGCTGTACTGTTCTATGTTCTATCCCATTAACACCAATGTGACGCTGAACTGCCCTCGCCTGTCCTTGTTGGTTGGCTCGAATGTTTGGGAGGTGCTGCACTGGTCCTGCCTAACAACAGCTGCTCTGTACTGGAGTAATCGAGTGCTGAAGGTGTTGCAAGAATGCAAGTCATGTACCTGAATAAATCTCCAGTAAATTCCATACATCGGGTATGTCAGTGAAAGCAGGGTGGGAATAGGGAGTTCCCTCGTCCGTCAACATGAGTTATCGTCAACAGATTCACTTCACCGGCATCACTCCAACTTAATTTGACTCCACCAATGTTGCCAGTGGCTATGTGCTGAACTGTCTAAATAAATCCCTGACTCAGGTCAGAGGAATGAAAACAAACAGAAGGAGGCTACATCTAACTCCTAATTCAACCGTAGTCCTCAGGGCGCAGCACTGGCACCTCTGTGTCGGAAGGTTCTGGTTCAAATCCCACTCCGGGGCGAGGAGACCAACACTCTCGGCTGACAGCAG
>NC_135816.1:10031789-10141789 GCF_964213995.1 Mustelus asterias | reverse complement strand
AGGTTGTCTGCGTAGAACAAGTTGCCCTCGGATGTGCTTCAGTGCAACTGAGATACATGTATTATTCACTGTATACATTCAGTGAGTCATTCAGCCCAAGGGGGTTCTGCTCCCCTCAGTGCACTGTGATTGAAAGGACCTAGACAGCGACCTCCCCCCATTGCACCTCTGTGGCAGCTGTCCCAGGTTTTAGTGTGTTCCTCACCACGTAGTCCTGGCCTTTGGAATGTGCCAGTTTGCAACACTCAGTCAGGGAGAACTCATTGGGAGACCAACAAGTTTCAGGTAGACCAAAGAGCGTCTTTCACCAAGTTGACGATACTCCAGCAGCTGATGTTTGTCTTGGTGTGTGTCCCCGGGAACAGCCCATAGAGCACAGAGTCCTGCGTCCCCGGGAACAGCCCGTAGAGCACAGAGTCCCCGTCCCTGGGAACAGCCCGTAGAGCACAGAGTCCCCGTCCCTGGGAACAGCCCGTAAAGCACAGAGTCCCCGTCCCTGGGAACAGCCCGTAGAGCACAGAGACCCCATCCCTGGGAACAGCCCGTAGAGCACAGAGTCCCCGTCACTGGGAACAGCCCGTAGAGCACAGAGTCCCCATCCCTGGGAACAGCCCGTAGACACAGAGTCCCCGTGTCACTGAGGCTGCCCAGGGTGAACCTTGACAATAATCACCTCATCTCTCTCCAGAGCCTCCTTTGCAAAGGCACATTCCACAAGGAGGTGGACAATGGTCTCTTCCCCACCACTGTCACCTCGTGTGTTGATGGGGGGAGTGAGGTTCGGGCATGTAGGAAGGATCTGATGGGGAGGACCTTTCTCACCGCCAGCCAGGCTCGGTCTTGGTGCTATTTGAATGTTCTGATGATGAGGCGTTCTACCAAATGACTCTGACTGTCTGCTGGGGAAAGCCTTTCATGGAGAGATGCTTCCTTCTCTGGCATAGAGCCAGCGGCTCCAGCAGCCACCGGCCAATCGCCTTCTATAACACTTTGATATATCGCCAACGGAACGACAGACATTCATTTCGGAAGGGTTTGTACTTAAGGACTGGGAAGGAGAAAATCCAGCCAAGTCTTGCTGCTCCTTAATAGAAACTTATGTATGCATGTATACATGTCTGTGACTTTATATATGTGTGTGTGTGTGTGTGCATTTGCATATGCATATTAGTGTGTGAATGTGTACATGCTTGTGTGTATACATGTCAGTGCTTGTGTGTGTGCATGCATGCCCATGTTTAGGTGTGCATGGGTGTGTTTGAATGTGTTTATTTTAATGTGCGGCATCTTATTTCATTGTAATATTTATTTCACAGGGTGCCTTGTTTGATTAAAGTGATTCCAAATACTGAGGGCTAACAATGGGACAGATTCGATCCTCCATCCAGCGTTATTGCAGCAGGCACCTGAAGATGACTCAATGGAGAGCTGGGTTTTGGACAGGAATAGGTAGATCCCAGTGGCAGAGGTGGGCTGGGTGTACAACTGAACCTTTGTTAACCATCAACATCACCCCTCCCTGTCTGGGAAGAATTGGTTCTTAGTTAGGAGTCATGGCCTTGCTTTCTCCATGTGAGGTGTTGGGACTATCTCCAGGAATCACTGATGATCTCCAAATGTGTGTCCTTTCTCTCTGCAGCCTGCACTCTACAACGCACAGAGATAATTAAACAGACACGCCGGCAGCAACTTCCAGGTCATTACAACTCATCGTGTAAAACAATAGGTTCATCCTCACATCCCCCCCATGTCGCTCTTTGCCTCGCTCGACCAATTACTGTCAGCTCACGGGGACACCTTTTCTTTATCTACCTGATGTAATCCTCTCCGATTCTTGTACAATCTTGTCAAAATCTCCAACTCCAGTCGAACCTTGTAGCTAAAATCCCTCTTCCCTGGAACCAAATCAAAGGTACTGGTAACGATGGGTGGGACTTTACGGCCTCGCTCGGGCAAGACCGGAAATTCCCGCCCGAGGTCAGCGGAGATTTCTGTTGTCAGGCCCTTACGGGGTGGCACGATGGCACAGTGGTTAGCACTGCTGCCCTACAGCGCAAGGGACCCAGGTTCGATTCCCGGCTTGGGTCATTGTCCGTGTGGAGTTTGCACGTTCTCCCCGTGTCTGCGTGGGTTTCCTCCGGGTGCTCCGGTTCCCTCCCATATTTTGAAAGACGTGCTGGTTAGGCGCATTGACCTGAGCAGGCGCCGGAGTGTGGTGACTCGGGGAATTTCATAGTAACTTCATTGCAGGGTTAATGTAAGCCTTACTTGTGATTAATAAATAAACTTTACTTTACTTCACCTTACCCGCGCCGATTCCATGGCGGGCAAGGTGGTAGAGTTCTGGCTGGTATGTTTGATTGTATAACTGGTGTTGCTACAGACAAAACACTGGTGTTGCGATTCGGGGTCCCTGGAATTTTTACAACATGGGCAGGGAGTCAATGAGAAGCAAGGACATTGGAGTATCTACCCCACCCTATCTACAAACTGACCATCCATGGGATCTACACCACTCAAAATATATCAAAGCAAAGGTTCCTGCTTGCCTCAGGCAATCCATCAAATTTTCACCACTACATCACTAAGGATCAATCTCACTCTGTCAATCAGCACATACAACATTCCTACCCTCCCTCCAGCTCCCCTGGCAATACAGGAGCCATCAGCACATACATGCCGCAGAAGGCGGTGGAGGCCGGGTCATTGAGTGTCTTTAAGACAGAGATAGATAGGTTCTTGTTTAATAAGAGGATCAGGAGTTATGGGGAAAAGGCAGGAGAATGGGGATGAGAAAAATATCAGCCATGATTGAATGGCGGAGCAGACTCGATGGGCTGAGTGGCCTAATTCTGCTCCTATATCTTATGGTCTTACAACATTCCGACCCTCCCTCCAGCTGCCCTGGCAATACAGGAACCACCATCTTGCATGGACTATTTCATCATCACAGTCTTTGCTTGCTGATCTACATTGGCTCCTGGTCTGGCAATGGATCATAGAATCAAAGAATCCCGACAGTGCAGAATAGGCCATTCAACCCATTAAGTCTGCGCTGACTCTCTGACAGAGTACCTAACCCAGACCCACTGTACCCCTGTAACCCCACACATTTAGCATGGCCAATCCACCTAACCTGATGAAACTTGAAGTTCTCATCCTTGTTTCGAATCCTTCTGTAATCTCAGCCCTCCCTATCACTCTAATCTCACAGAGCACAAACATCCTTTAGGAATTCTGCGCTCCTCCAATTCTGGCCTCTTGGGAATCTCCTGATTTCCTTTGCTGCACCGTGGATAACTCTGCCCTCCCTGAGCATTGGGAGTCTTCCTAAAGCTCTCTGCTTCTCTCTCCGTCAATGAGAGTCTTCTTTAAAACCTACCTTTTTGACCGAGCTTTTGATCACCTGCCATAGAAACAAAGAAACTAGGAGCAGGCGTAGGCCATTCAGCCCTTTCAGCCTGCTACACCATTCAGTATGATCATGGCTGATCCTCGATCTCATTGCCATTTTCCCACTTTCCCCCAATACCCCTTGATGCCATTAAAACCTAAAAAAAATCTATTTCTTTCTTGAATATATTCAGTGACTTGGCCTCTGCAGCCTTCTGAGAATTCCACAGATTCACTACCCTCTGAGTGAAGAAAAAATTCCTCATCCCAGATCTAAATGGTGCATCCCATATCCTTAGTCTGTGTCCCTTGGTCTAGACTCCCCATGATGTGGAGATGCCGGCGTTGGACTGGGGTAAACACAGTAAGATTTTTAACAACACCAGGTTAAAGTCCAACAGGTTTATTTGGTAGCAAATGCCATTAGCTTTCGGGGCGCTGCTCCTTCGTCAGATGGAGTGGAAATGTGCTCTCAAACAGGGCACAGAGACACAAAATCAAGTTACAGAATACTGATTAGAATGCGAATCTCTACAGCCAACCAGGTCTTAAAAATACAGACAATATGAGTGGAGGGAGCATTAAGCACAGGTTAAAGAGATGTGTATTGTCTCCAGACAGGACAGCCAGTGAGATTCTGCAAGTCCAGGAGGCAAGCTGTGGGCGTTACTGATAGTGTGACATAATCCCAACATCCCGGTTTAGGCCGTCCTCATGTGTGCGGAACTTGGCTATCAGTTTCTGCTCAGCGACTCTGCGCTGTCGTGTGTCGTAAAGGCCGCCTTGGAGAACGCTTACCCGAAGATCAGAGGCTGAATGCCCGTGACCGCTGAAGTGCTCCCCCACAGGAAGAGAACAGTCTTGCCTGGTGATTGTCGAGCGGAGTTCATTCATCCATTGTCGTAGCGTCTGCATGGTTTCCCCATGTACCATGCCTCGGGACATCCTTTCCTGCAGCGTATCAGGTAGACAACGTTGGCCGAGTTGCAAGAGTAGGTACCGTGTACCTGGTAGATGGTGTTCTCACGTGAGATGATGGCATCCGTGTCGATGATCCGGCACATCTTGCAGAGGTTGCTGTGGCAGGGTTGTGTGGTGTCGTGGTCACTGTTCTCCTGAAGGCTGGGTAGTTTGCTGCGGACAATGGTCTGTTTGAGGTTGTGCGGTTGTTTGAAGGTAAGAAGTGGGGGTGTGGGGATGGCCTTGGCGAGATGTTCGTCTTCATCAATGATATGTTGAAGGCTCCGGAGGAGATGCCTCCGGAGCCAATACACATCTCTTTAACCTGTGCTTAATGCTCCCTCCACTCACATTGTCTGTATCTTTAAGACCTAGTTGGCTGTAGAGATTCGCATTCTAATCAGTATTCTGTAACTTGATTTTGTGTCTCTGTGCCCTGTTTGAGAGTAGATTTCCACTCCATCTGATGAAGGAGCAGCGCTCCGAAAGCGAATGGCATTTGCTACCAAATAAACCTGTTGGACTTTAACCTGGTGTTGTTAAAACTCTTACGAGACTCCCCAGCCAGGGAAAATATCCTCGCTGCATCTAGTCTGTCCAGCCCTGTTAGAATTTTAATGTCCTGATATCTCCTTGTGTGGCTCGGTCGAACTTTGCCCGATAAACCTGCTACATAAAGCCGTGTTGTTGTTGTTGTTCACATTGCCGGAATCTCCAATTCTATTCCCAACCCAACCAGTATTGAGCTCCTTCTCTCTGGAGGAGGTTAATTGCCTCAGTGTTGGCTCCATTCACAGCGACTCTGAATCACACCCACTGCTGTGCGAGAGAAAGATACCTTTATTTCTCGTCTCTTTGCCTGTCAGTTTTAATGAGGAGTCCAGCTGCCGGGGTTCCGGTAATCCGAGTGAGCTAAAGAATGGGGCCTGGTAGACCACAAAGTCACAAAGCTCTTCCCAACCCCCTTGCTGCAATTCCGGAAGGACACAATGGAACGCTGGACGGAAGAAGAGCGATGCCAATGTGCGCACTGGGTGGGGTCATTGTTCCCTCAAAGGTTCCATGACAAGTTGTCGGCATGGGTTTTCAAGATCTTCCAAGCAGCAGCAAAGCCTAGTAATGCTTTCTGGGCAGGGTATGGTGTTTCTCTGTCGCAACTAACAACCCAGAGCTACACCAGTTCAAATCCCAGCGTAGCCCTTTCAAAGATTGGGTTAGTCTCAGTAAAAGTGGCCGTGAAGTCATCAGATTGTAAACCCAATTTGTGAATTCATCTCCTTCAGGAAAGGAAAGCTGCCATCCTTCCCAGCGTCGAGCAAATTCAGCTCCTTATTTCAAACTTTCCCCCCCCCCCATCCTCTCCTCCACTCCTCCATCTGCCCTCCTTTTCCATCTGTAATCCCCTCCACTCCCGATCTGCCACCCCTCTCTGCACTTCTTTCCTCACCCGCTCTTCCCTTACTGTGAAGATACATTTTCACAGACTTCATAGTGAACACAAAGATAAGATTAATAAGAATTGTACAGCAGCCGCAGGGGTTGTAACCAGCTCCCAGAATCTCTCTGATGAAGAGCATTTCTCACCAAGAGGGTCATTCCCGTTTGGCTGCCCAGGTCAGGTGACCCTTACTCTGCTGTGTTTCCCTTCAAGGAACAATCACCACACATACTAGTTCCTCTTCTTCCCTTCCCCCTCCTTTCTACCACTCCTCCTCACCCTACTTCTCCTCTCTTCCATCCGCTTATTCTTCCTGCACACTCCTCCACTACCTCTTTTGCCATTCATTTTCTTCTTCTTCTCTACCTCCCCATTATCACCCCTCTGATTCACCCTTTTTCACTCTCTCTCTCTCGACCACTTTGCCTTTCAGCACCCTCCCAAAGATCACCTCCCTTCTCTCTCCCCTTTTCCCATTCTCTCTTCTCCTTCTGCACTCTCTCCTTTCCTAATCCATTCCCTTCCCTCTTTCTCCCTCCTCTCTCCACCCCTTTCTCTCTCCCGCTCTCCATCTTCTTCCCTCCTCCTCTTCCTTCTTCATTTCTTCCCCTCCATCGGTCCATTCTTCGCCTTCCCCCTTCCCTCCTTCTCTCTCCCCTCTCAAACTCCATCTCCCTCTCACATATCGGAGAATCGTGGAAAAATAGAGGTCGGAAAGAGAGGAAAGGAATTTGAATCGAAACAGAAAGCAGCCAGAAAATGAGCAGAAAGAACCCAGCGCAATGATGAGGATGGAATATTAAATAAAGGGTAGATGTTGCAGTTGTTTTATCTCAATATTTGGGATCTGACTCTGGAATGTGGAGGCACTCGGGGAGATTTTCCAAATGCGACCCAGAATGCAGAGAATGAAATGAAACACTTGACACCTTATAGAGGGAGCTTTACTCTGTATCTAACCCCGTGCTGTACCTGTCCTGGGAGTGTTTGATGGGGACAGTGCAGAGGGAGCTTTACTCTGTATCTAACTCTGTGCTGTACCTGTCCTGGGAGTGTTTGATGGGGACAGTGCAGAGGGAGCTTTACTCTGTATCTAACCCCGTGCTGTACCTGTCCTGGGAGTGTTTGATGGGGACAGTGTAGAGGGAGCTTTACTCTGTATCTAACCCGTGCTGTACCTGTCCTGGGAGTGTTTGATGGGGACAGTGTAGAGGGAGCATTACTCTGTATCTAACCCCGTGCTGTACCTTTCCTGGGAGTGTTTGATGGTGGACGGTGTAGAGGGAGCTTTACTCTGTATCTAACCCGTGCTGTACCTGTCCTGAGAGTGTTTGATGGGGACAGTGTAGAGGGAGCTTTACTCTGTATCTAACTCCATGTTGTACCTGTCCTGGGAGTGTTTGATGGGGACAGTGTAGAGGGAGCTTCTCTCTGTATCTAACCCCGTGCTGTACCTGTCCTGGGAGTGTTTGATGGGGACAGTGTAGAGGGAGCTTCTCTCTGTATCTAACCCCGGGCTGTCCCTGTGTGGTCACTGTTGGAATATATGCTGCCAATTTGCCCACATGATTCCCACAAGCAGCAATTTCATTTATTTTTTGTGATTTTGATTTAAGTGTAAATAATGGCCAGTACCTAGGGGAGAACGCCCCCTGCTTTCCTTTGAAATATTGGCCCTGACATTTCCGGGAGCTTGCTGGGTGGGCTGGCTCACCATCAACTCTGAACAGCAGCCCCTCCGACAGGACAGCGCCGCTTCATGACTGAGGGTATTACAGCTCAGTAATTACCCAGATTTCAGCTGCTTATAATTGAGGTTGGACTTTAACCTGGTGTTGTTAAACTTGTTACTGTGTTTACTCCAGTCCAACGCCGGCATCTCCACATTATAATTGAGGAACTCAGCCGCTGCTTAGCTTCATGTGTCCCATGTGTCAAACGATGTTGAATTCCTTGCTTCTGAATCCCTTCATTTTTCCCTCCTGGATTAACATTCCGGAATTTAATCCATTTTTGGAATGTTTCCCGTTTCTTATCTGCATCCTGCCTGTTTGTTTATTCATTCAGGAATATGAGGCTGTAACCGCTGTGTATCTGGCACCAGGTTTATTCAGCCCGGTACACATATCAACCCTCCTGCTAGAACATTCGATGATCTGCTCAAGGTCACAATGAAACCATGTCTGTATCTACCTTCCAGTTTGCTCAGATTTTCTCTTCTGCTTTTTGCTAACTTTATTCAATTCGATTTTCTCCTCCCCGCTGTTGACTGCCTGACTTGTTCTGGGATGCACCACTGTCCAGATGTGTGAACCTGAATCGTTAACCTCAGGTGAATATTGAACAGCTGGAGCCGAATCCCAGCTGGGTCTGTATCCGACACCGCCCCCCCCCTCACACCTCCCCGCCCGCCCCCCCGCACCCCCCCCCCCCCCCCCCCCCCCACCACTGCCTACCAACCCCAGCAAAGTTCACTGATCGAAGAGTATCAATTTGGCAATAAAAATCTGGCATGATTACAAGTGACCGTATCTATCGTAAAAAACCTTAACATCTTCATGAATGTCCTGTGACCTATAGGTGACTCCAGCTCCATACCAACACGGTTGGTTCTGGGACTGACCCTCTGTATTGGTCATTGTGAAAGGCATTGAGTGCCAGTCTTACCAATGATGCCCAGATCACAAGAATATTCTCTGGAAAGAAGGAAAAAAAAATTTATATAGCCCCTTTCACTACCCCAGGACAACCCAAAATGCTTTGCAGCCACTGACGTGTCATCACTGTCGTAACTGAGGGAAGCTGGTCAGGTTGAGTGTGAGATGCTCCCATAAACAGAAATGTGGTCACAACCAAATAAACAGTTTTCATGTATGAAGAGTCATGCTTGGGATTTGGGTATCGCTAACAAGACCAACATTAATTGTCCATCCCTAATTGACCTCGAGAAGGTGGTGGCGAGCTGCCTGCTTGCACTGTTGCGGTCCTTGTGGTGTAGGTACACCTACGCTGCTGTTAGGAACAGATATGTGTGAGAATATCGATTGCACTACTTCTTCTCCTCATTACCCGACGGCACGGTGGCACAGTGGTTAGCACTGCTACCTCACAGCTCCAAGGACACAGGTTCAATTCTGGTCTCGGGTCATTGTCTGTGTGGAGTTTGCATGTTCTCCCCGTGTCTGTGTGGGTTTCCTCCGGGTGCTCCTGTTTCCTCCCAACGTCTGGTTAGGTGCATTGGCCATGCTAAATTCTCCCTCGGTGTACCCAAACAGGCACCAGAGTGTAGCGACTCGGGGATTTTCACAGTAACTTCATTGCAGTGTTAATGTAAGCCTACTTGTGACTAATAAATAAATTTTACATTCATCAGGTCTATGCACTCCTGTAATGGCAACTAAATGCAAATGTCAATGGTTATCCTTCTTTGGAAAGTATCTTTAAAAAGAAAGGGGGAAGTTGTAACATACCTTTAAGGAATAGCAGCATGACATCACAAGGAAGGAAGTGTGTCATGTAATCCAGTTTAAGTTTCACTTTTGCCTGTGAGGGTTGCTGCTGGTGTCTTCAAGCTTTCTACCTTTTTTCTCATCTGCGTTGTCTTAATAAATGAACACAGAATGTATTTACCCAATCTCCAATGAGTGTCTGGTGCCGTTATATCAATATAACAACATGATAGGTTGAAGGATAAATATTGGTCTAGGATGCTGGGGAGAACTCCCCCAATCTATTTCAAAATACTGGCCAGGGGATCTTTTAAGTCCACCTGAGGGACAGATAAGACCTCGGTTTAACATCTCATTGTAAGATGGCACCTCTGGCTATGCAGCACTCCCTCGACACTGCAGACTATATATATCTTGGACTTGGGCAGATCAATGCACACCTATCTGGTTCACTAATGTCCTTAAGGGAAGTGAATCTGCTGTGCTTACCTGGTCTGGCCTACATGTGACTCCAGAGCCACAACAATGTGGTTGACTCTCAACTGCTCTCGGGCAACTAGGGATGGGCAATAAAAGCTGGCCAGCCAGCGATGCCCATGTCCCAGGAATGAATTTTTTAAAAGTGATTCTGTGATTAATCTGCATCGAATTACATCCATTCTTGGTTCATTGTCCTTACATCAATACCATGGCACGCTGAATATTTTTTCAGTACATTGCGTGATCGAGTACCGACCTTGACCATGGACAGTGTTGGTTCAGAGCTGGTGAACATCCCACCAGAACAAATGATGAACCACCCTGACCTCCCCAAGGCCGTGTACCAGGGCAGAGCCCAAACCTTCGACCCAACAGAATGTCCTCTTCTGCTCCAGTTTAATGTTTCCAGTTCAATCCTGTCCCTTGAAATGATGATTTTTTAAATTAATTCATGGGACATGGGTGTCACTAGCTGGCCAGCATTTATTGCCCAACCCTAGTTGCGCTTGAGAAGGTGGTGGTGAGCTGCCTTCTTGAATCGCTGCAATCCACATGCTGTGGGTTGACCCACAATGCCGTTAGGGAGGGAATTCCAGGATTTTGACCCAGCGACTGAGAAGGAACGGCGATATATTTCCAAGTCAGGATGGTGAGTGGTTTGGAGGGGAACTTGCTGGTGGTGGTGTTCCCATGTCATAGAAATCATAGAAACCCCACAGTGCAGAAGGAGGCCATTCGGCCCATCGAGTCTACACCGACCTACCCCCACACATTTACCCGCTAATCCCACTAACCTACGCATCTCAGGACTCTAAGGGGCAATTTTTTTTTTTAACCTGGCCAATCAAGCTAACCCGCACACCTTTGGACTGTGGGAGGAAACCGGAGCACCCGGAGGAAACCCACGCAGACACGAGGAGAATGTGCAAACTCCACACAGACAGTGACCCGAGCCGGGAATCGAACCCGGGACCCTGGAGCTGTGACGCAGCAGTGCTAACCACTGTGGTACCGTGCCGCCCCTGTCTGCTGCCCTTGTCTGCTGCCCTTGTCCTTCTCGATGGAAGTGGTCATGGGTTTGGAAGGTGCTGGGTAAGGATCTTTGGTGAATTTCTGTGCATATCCACAATGAGTCAAATTAAAACATATTTAAAACACACCCACTTGCAAATTAATTAGACCTGTCGAATCGTTTCTCCACTTTACAACAGTGCCTACCACAGGGACAGCGTTTCAAAATGAATACTTTGAAGGTAAAGGGCTTTGGGATCCTGAGGTTGTGAACCGAGTTATGAAACAGAAAAAGTCTATTGAAAAAATAAATTGTGGGATTTTCCAGACCTGTCCACTGGGGGGATTTTCCAGTGCCCATGAAGCCAAAGGGTTTTTGGCTGTGCAGCAGGGCCAGGAACTCCCAAAGTCTTTTCCTTCTTTCCAGACTTCCTTCTTTTCTCCTGGAATCATCCAGCACAGAAGGAAGACATTTGACCCATCATTTCTGCGCTGACTTTCTCAAAAGCCTATCCGATTCGCTATCCACCTCATAGGTTGGAATTATAGAATTCCGACAGTGTAGAACGTGGCCATTCGGCCCATGGGGTCTGCACTGACAGCATCCAACCCAGGCTCCTGTAACCGCTCATATTTACCCTGTTAGTCCCCCTGACACTACGGGGCAATTTAGCACGGCCAATTAACCTAACCCGCACATCTTTGGACTGTGGGAGGAAACCGGGGCACCCGGTGAAAATCCACGCAGACACGGGGAGATCGTGCAAACTCCACACAGACAGTGACCCGAGGCCAGAATTGAACCCAGGTCCCTGGCGCTGTGAGGCAGCAGTGTTAACCACTGTGCTACCTTTGGGATCTGTCCAATGACTCCTTGGTTCAGGGGTCAATCACGAGGGGGGACAGTTTTAGGGTGAGGGGGCAGGAAATTCCGAGGGGATTTGAAAAAAGCTTTTTCACTCAGAGGGTGGTGGGAATCTGGAATGCGCTGCCTGGGAAGGTAGTGGAGGCTGGAAACCTGACAACCTTTAAAAAATATTTGGATGAGCATTTGAAATATAACGTTCAAGGGTCTGAGACAATTGCTGGAAAATGGGATTAGCGCGTCTTCAGAGATAGCTGTTGCTGGTGCAAACTCGATGGGTCAAAGGGCCTTTTCTGCAGTGTACGACTCTATAACTCTCTGAGTGTATGGTTGCCATTCTGTTGCATTCTATGTCCCAAAGGACAATGGGATTAGGATGGAGAGGAGGTGGTTTAAGTTGTCCTGAGATGTTGCACAGTTTCTCCCCGTCTGCTGTTTCTGATGGAAGAACAACAGAAAGCAGCTCAGCTATTTTTAGCGAAGTTTATTGAGGGATAAATATTGGTCAGGACACGTAGGTGGTCACATTGCTTCACCGTCCTGTCAATCCAAGATATTGTGAAGAGGAGCAGACCGCAGAATAATTTACAAAGGCAGAAAACACATCTTGAGCTGGAAACAAAGTTGATAAACAATTCATGCAAAGGCCTTGTGTCACTGGAAATCCCTGGCGTGCTGCCGCACACTCAGGCTGTGTTTACAGTGAGAGGAATGGGTTTAATGGCCAAATTCTGTGTTCCATTACGCAGTGAGTAATGCAGCAGAGGCTCTGAGATCACCACCCAGGTTTTTGAGCTGCACTTTCCTTCCCCCTTTTGCTGCGCCAATACAACCCCCCCTCGTGAACTGTCGCCGCTCCCTCCTACTGCCTCCATCATTAGTTTACGGATTAGGAATGAGAGGCTGATGAAGGAATTTGGAACAAGGCTGCGGTTGCTAACAGTAATCTCCAACACTCCAGCACCTGCATTTACATTCCGAGCAAAGAGATCAGCAGCCTGTATAATCTCCGTGTGTTAGAAGTAAACTCATCTGACTGCTTCCCCTTTGTTACTGCTCCATGTCTGTATTCACTGCCTTTCAGTGTATGTGCAGAGTTTAGGGTGATCACTATACTGCTTATCGTGTAATGTTGTGAAGTTGAGTTTATAAAGATATAAAAAAATTGTAATAATGCTCGAGGGAAAGAAAACAATGCTTGGTCCTTTTAAAAGCTGGTTTGGAGTTCAGTGCTTGGATGCAGAGTACACACAGATGCTAAGTTGCAACATTTGTTTTGAGGACCAAGCATCAGAGTTGCTTTGGTATCAGGCTTTTGCATTTTGTTAACCTATCAGTTTAAAAAGAACACTCAGCCAACAAGCCTATTAGATTTGAATTTGATAGTGTTGACCACCTCAAGCCAATCATGGTGTAAGAAAATTGCGAGGTCATCGCAGGTATAAAGGCCAGAGCAACAGCCATCTCGACAGAACCAGGACCAGGGCCAGATCAACTGAAGAAGTTAAAGACAGTCAAGGGCAGTTAGATCAACTGGAGCAGTTAGTTCTTAACTCTGTCAGCTTCAGATATAACTTAAGATAACTCACCCTCTAACCAGCGAAAAGTACCAAATCAGATAGCGCATACAGACAGCGGACAACTACCGAAGAACTCCAAAAGGTTCTGAAAGACTTCAAGTCTGGTTGTATAATTTCTTTGAGAGTGACTAGAATTCTGTTATTACTGTTTTGGTAATGAATGTTCCTTGTATTTATTTGAACAGCATTATAGTCTAACCTTACGTTACTTAATATGTTACGTGTTTAGTTCCTGATTGGTCAAATAAAACACATCGTTAATTATTGACTGAGGGTAAGTGTCAGGTCTTTATATTAATGAACCTCTAAACATTACTGTAGAACAGTTAAAACCTTCCCAAACACTTGTACCAGATTACGACACGAGGTAAAGGGGATTAACCTCTGTGTCGTAACAGTAAAGTCAGCAGAAGCTGGGGCGGCACAGTAGCACAGTGGTTAGCACTGCTGCTTCACAGCTTCATGGACCTGGGTTTGATTCCTGGCTTGGGTCACTGTCTGTGTGGAGTTTGCACATTCTCCTCGTGTCTGCATGGGTTTCCTCTGGGTGCTCCGGTTTCCTCCCACAGTCCAAAGATGTGCGGGTTAGGTTGATTGGCTTTGCTAAAATTGCCCCTTAGTGTCCTGAAATGCGTAGGTTCGAGGGATTAGCGGGTAAATGTGTAGGAATATGGGGGTAGGGCCTGGGTGGGATTGTGGTCGGTGCAGACTCGATGGGCCAGATGGCCTCTTTCTGCACTGTAGGGTTTCTATGATTCTATGATTCTAAGCTGGGGGAAATCTTTCTGATTTGATTTGATTTGATTTATTATTGTCACATGATACAGTGCAAAGTATTGTTTCGTGTATTGCACACTAATCAGACAAAGCATTTCGTACATAGAGTACAATGGGGAGAAGGAAAGGGGAGGGTGCAGAGTTACAGTCACAGATAGAGTGTCGAGAAAGATCAACTTAATTCAAAAGTCTGATGGCAGCAGGGAAGAAGCTGTTCTTGAGTCGGTTGGTACGTGACCTCAGAAATTTGTATCCATTTCCCGACAGAAGAAGGTGGAAGAGAGAATGTCTGGGGTGCGTGGGGTCCTTAATTATGCTGGCTGTTTTGCCGAGGCAGCAGGAAGTGTAGACAGAGTCAATGGATAGGAGGCTGGCTTACGTGATCTAACGACCCTTTGTAGTTTCTGGCGGTCTTGGGCAGAGCAGGAGCCATACCAAGCTGTGATACAACCAGAAAGAATGCTTTCTATGGGGCATCTGTGAAAGTTGGTGAGAAACGTAGCTGACATGCCAAATTTCCTTCGTCTTCTGAGAAAGTAGAGGTGTTGGCGGTAAGGTCTTCGCATTTGGCCAATTCCAGCCAATTCCGACCTCTTCAACATCTGCGATGTTCATAGCTCCATCATCGGTGGCCGTCAGCTGCCTGGCTGGGCCCAAACCTCTGGAACTCGCTCCCCAAACCTCTCCTCCACTCCTTTCCTCCTTTCAGACACCCCTGGACTACTACCCTCTTGCGCAAGCTTTTGGTCACCTGACCTAATATCTCCTCATGTTATTTGGTGCTTTTATTGGTCTTTATTTGCGAGGGGCATAGGAGTACAGGAATGAAGAAGTCTTGTTGCAGTTGTACAGGGTTTTGCTGAGATAACATTGGGAATACTGTGAGCTGGTTTGGTCTCCACATGTAAGAAAGGTTATACCAGCATTGGAGGTGGTACAGAGAGGATTCACTAAATTGGTTCCTGCACCGAGGGGCTTAAACTATGATGAGAGGCTGAGGAAATTGGGTCCAAAGTCTATAGGGTTTAGAATGATGAGAGATGGTCTCAATGAAAAACACAGGGTGGATTTTATGGCCTCACTCGACCCGAGACCAGAAAGTTCCGTCTGAGGCGAATGGAGCTTCCCATTGTCCGCTCCTCGCCTGCTCCGATTCCTGTAGCGGGCAGGACGGTAGAATTCCGGTGGTCGGGGGAATTTTCCCATCCCACCCACCATGGGAATCGTAGTGGGCAGGGGACGGACCATGCAAAGGTCCGTTGACCTCGGGTGGGATTTTCCAGATTGGGTGCGAGCGCGGTTGGAAATTCCCATCCATAAGGTTCTGAATTGTTTCCCCTGGTTGGGGAATCCGGAACACGGGGGCACACCGGGATCACAGTCTCAGGGTAAGGGGCCCCGATCATTGTGACTGAGATGAGGAGAAACCTCCTCACTCAAAGCGTTGTGAATCTTTGGAATTCTCTACCCCAGAGAATATTGCTGAATATATTTAGCAACCGGGATAGACAGATTCCTAGTCTCTCGGGGAATTAAGGGACATGGGGAGTGGGAAAGTGAAGCTAAGGCAGAAAATTAGCCATGATCATCTTGAATAGTGCAGCAGGCTCGAGGGCTGAATGGTCAAATCCTGCTCCTATTTCTTGTATTCTTGTTCCGACTGTTTGATTGTTGCTTCTGTGAAGCATCTTGAGGCATAAGTCTCACTACTTTAAAAGGTGCTATATCAATTTAAATTGTTGTTATCTTGCCCACCTTCCCCCAGCCTCCCAAGTCCTTGTAACCATCACCCAGAGAAACATACACAGAAAATAGAAGCAGTAGTAGTCCATTCAACCCTTCGAGCTTGCTTATTTCCATGTAGATGGTTGGTGAGTGTAGGATAGGGGCAAGGTTTAAAGTTTATTTATTAGTGTCACAAGTAGGCTTACATTGACACTGCAATGAAGTTACTGTGAAAAGCCCCGAGTCGCCACACTCCAGCGCCTGTTCGGTTACACTGAGGGAGAATTTAGCACGGCCAATGCCCCTAACCAGCACGCCTTTCAGACAGTGGGAGGAAACTGGAGCACCCGGAGGAAACCCATGCAGACACGGGGAGAATGCGCAAACTCCACACAGATAGTGACCCAAGCTGGGAATCGGACCCGGGTCCCTGGTGCTGTGAGGCAGCAGTGCGAACTATTGTGCCACTGTGCCCACCTGTTGGGAGGGTGGTTGGTGCTGGAGGGGGGGTGGTGGCAGAAAGCCGTGAAGGGGAGGGTGCGGGACGCAGGGAGGTGAAATCAAATCTGCGAAAGGTTTTTAATGGAATGATTCAAGTTTTCGTCGTTGCTGCCGGTTCTGGAACGGATCCCAGGAGTTCTCTATCTCAGCGATCGGCGGGTTCCGCAGCCAGAGTCCGTGACCTGTCTTGCTGCATCGTTCTCTCCACCAGTCTGCCTCCGGGCACTTCTGAGAGACGCACTTTGAATCTGTGACATGGAAACAGCAAAGAGACCAGCTCGCTGGGGCGTGCAAATCAATTGCTGGAGCTCAGGGGTCGTGGAGGAGGAACTTGTGCACCTTGTTTCACGCTTTTCCGAGTAACTAAGTGTGAAGAGGAAATGAAAGCAGAGATTTTCCATGGCTCCATCTCTGTGCCTTTGATCTCAACTTTTCAAACTTTGTTTTGACGTCTGTGCTGAGGAAGCTGATGAATAATTCGTTCTTTGCGGGGTGACTCTGTAGACTGTGGAGTCAAAAGTTTACCAGTGCTTCCCCCGCCTTGCTGTAGCCCAGCAGTACGCAGTGTTGGTGTTCCAATAGAATCAGCAAATGATGCAGAACAGAAGGAGGCCAATTGATCCTTTGTACTGGTGCTAGCCCTTCCAATGTGCAATCCATTTAACCCCCCTGCTCTTTCCTAATGTTCTCTGATTTTGAGCATTTATTACAAGGAGGCAGTGGCGTAATGGAACTGTTATAGAATCATAAAAATCCGTACGGTACAAAAGGAGGCCATTCAGCCCATCAGGTCGATACCGACCACAATCCCACCCAGGCCCTATCCCCATAACCTTACGTATTTACCCTGCTAATTCCCCAACACCAAGGGGCAATTTAGCACGGCCAATCAACCTAACCCGCACAGCTTTGGAGTGTGGGAGGAAACCGGAGGAAATCCCATGCAGACACGGGGAGAATGTCCAAACTCCACACAGATAGTGACCCAAGCTGGGAATCGAACCCAGGTCCCTAGCATTGTGAGGCAGCAGTGCGAACCACTGTGCCACCATGCCGCCCAATTAGCATGGCTAATCCACCTAACCTACACATCTTTGGAGTGTGGGAGGAAACTGGCGCACCACTGTGCCACACCGCTGTCGGTGGATTTATAATGTGGAGATGCCGGCTTTGGACTGGGATAAACATAGTAAGAAGTCTCACAACACCAGGTTAAAGTCCAACAGATTTATTTGGTAGCAAAAGCCACTAGCTTTCGGAGCGCTGCTCCTTCATCAGGGGAGTGGGAGTTCTGTGTTTGTGAACAGAACTCCCACTCACCTGATGAAGGAGCAGTGCTCCGAAAGCTAGTGGCTTGTGCTACCAAATAAATCTGTTGGACTTTAACCTGGTGTTGTGAGACTT
This sequence comes from Mustelus asterias, assembly GCF_964213995.1. NCBI lineage: Eukaryota > Metazoa > Chordata > Chondrichthyes > Carcharhiniformes > Triakidae > Mustelus > Mustelus asterias. The sequence continues at coordinate 10,124,206 of NC_135816.1, read as the reverse complement.
CCTGCAGTGGATTTATAATCCAGAAACCCAGGAGAATTCTCTGGGGGCCTGGGTTCGAATCCCACCATGGCAGAATGTTTAATGGTGACCATTGTTGATTGCTGTAAAAAACCCATCTGGTTCACTTATGTCCTTCAGGGAAGGAAATCTGCTGTCCTTACCCGGTCTGGTGGGATTGTGACTCCAGAGCCACAGCAATGCGGTTGCCTATTAAAATGCCCTCAGTTCAAGGGGGATGGGTGATAAACATTGGCCCAGCCAACAGCGCGAAAAACCCATGAAAAAATAATCGTCTAATTCCCGCCACCAAGGTTTCTTTATTTACAAGAGAGAATACTATACAACAGAGCTCCCCCTCGCTCTCTGTTGCTTCCTGCTTCAGCAGGCAGAGAGACTGACACACCTGCTTTAAATAGGGAACATGAGGCTCCCTGATTGGACCATCAATTAGGACTCATCAAGGAGTTTATACTCTAGCAGGCCAAGCTCATTAGCCTGACTGAAGTCATCACACTGATACATGCACCATCTGGGTCAGCGATGGGCAACCTGTGACTCGGGGGCCACATGTGACCCATCAGGGCTCTGAGTGCGGCCCCACAAGACATTTTGTTGTCCGTTACCCAGGCGCAGGATTGCCACATTCCACTGATTTCCGTCCGTGTCGTTTTTTTCCTCCCGATGTGACTGAACTGATTCGCACGTAGAGCAAGGGCAAATGAAGTGAGGTGCATGCTGATTGCTCACAACATTGACTGTGAGAGCCCTGCGCTCCCTCTGTGACCAAAGTGTCAATATTTCTTGTGTTTTTACCATTTGAAGTTGAGGACAGTTCCATTAATGTATAAATGATTCAGCATTTTTTAGACCTCATTATGAATATTTGGCGTGTATTAAATGTATTGAATCTTATTCATTTGGTCACGGTTAGTGAACAAGCCCCATTTCAATCTTGTGGCCCACTGAGATTAAGGAGGGCCACTCATAGAATCGTAGAATCCTACAGTGCAGAAGGAGGCCATTCGGCCCATCGTATCTGCACCGAACACAATCCCACCCAGGCCCTATCCCCATAACCTCGTGCATTTGCCCCAGCTAGCCCCCCGACACTAAGGGGCAATTTAGCATGACCAATCCACCTAACCCGCACATCTTTGGACTGTGGGAGGAAACCAGAGCACCCGGACGGAACCCATGCAGACACGGGGAGAATGTGCAAACTCCACACAGACAGTGACCCGAGGCCGGGAATCGAACCCGGGTCCCGGCGCTGTGAGGCAGCAGTGCTAACCACTGTGCCACCGTGCCACTCATGCGGCCCATTCTCTAGCCGAGGTTGCCCATCATTGATCTAGACTCACACAGATCAGCTATCCTACCTAGGGAGAAGGTGGCATCGTGGTAATCCAGAGGACGGGGCTAATACTCTGCAGACACATGTTCGAATCCCGTTGTGTCTGCTAGTGGAACATAAAGAATAAATTCAAATGCTTTAAAAAAAATTCAATTCATGAATCAAAAGGGTTGCCTCGGTAATGGTGATTGTGCTACCAGTTATAAAAACCCATCAGGTCCACTAACAACCTTCAGAAAAGGAAATCCACATTCCATGAAAGGAATTTTAAACACCATCCCGAACAAAGAGTATCCATTGCCTCATCGCTGAGGTATTACTGAGCATCTGGAGGTGTGAGACTGTCCACCCAGCAGGAAGTTTCAGTATCTCTGAGGGGGGAAAAAAGCACCGTATCTCCCATATTGGAAAACCTGCATTTATATAGCGCCTTTACGTGGTGAAACCATCACAAGGGCCTTATTTCCCGGAAGTGGTGGTGGCGGGGGTGCAGGGGGTGGCGGGGGGCGGGGGGGGGGGGGGCGGGTATAGAATGGGAAACTCCGTTGACAGCAGCAGGATCAAACAATCTTGCCCATCGCCCAATGGCGGCCCACCTCTGCCGCCACGAAATATGCCATGGGGGGCGAGACCCAATGTGTCTCACAAGAAGGTTTTCAAGTAAAATTTGGCCCTGAGTCATATATAGAGTGGCACAGTGGTTAGCACTGCTGCCTCGCAGCGCCAGGAACCCGGGTTCAATTCCGACTTGGGTGGCTGTCTGTGCGGAGTCTGCACATTCTCCCCATGTCTGCGTGGGTTTCCTCTGGGTGCTCCAGTTTCCTCCCACAGTCCGAAAGACGTGCTAGTTGGGTGCATTGGCCGTGCTACATTACCCCTTAATGTCAGGGGGACTAGCTATGGGGTTACAGCGATAGGGCCTGGGTGGGATTGTGGTCGGTGCAGATTCGATGGGCTGAATGGCCTCCTTCTGCACTGTAGGGATTCTATGATTTTATGACACCAAACCAGATGGTCAAAGGTTTGGTCAAAGATGTAGAACACAATCTTACCGGCCGTTCACGCCGCGCTCCCGTTGTAGCGAATCCAGAGAGTTTGGCACCCAGCTGAATCCCCGTTCACTGCAGCGGGATGGGAAAATCCCGCCGGCGCGAACGGCTGTAACATTCCGACTGCAGACTTTAAGAAACGTCTTAAGATCTGAGAGAGAAGCATTCGATGTAATGTTCCTGTGAAACAGACCCCCAGTGTGAAACAGCCCAGAGCTGAAACAGATGGAACGCAGAGAGATGAAAAAGGAGGTTTTTTTTAACCTAAAAGCATCAAAATGTCACTTGCTGGATGGTGCTCCGAAATCAAAAGGTACTGATGGGAGAAATTGGCCAGAGCGCCCTGTATGAGTCATCGTCACGTCTCCCGTCGAACAAGGCCTCCCTTGTCTCTTTCCAAATAAAACAATCCTGCTTTTACTGTGACAGGCCGAGGTGTTTTGACAAAGGCCTGCTTAAAAATGTTCCAAAATTATAGGAGCCCGACTTTAAAGGAGAAATCTCAGCCGCAGCCCACATTAATTCTCTCCTGTTATAATCACTTCATAAATCTCCAAGCTACTTGGGAAAGGCAGGAGAGAGAGCAGTTGGATTGCTGGCGTATTATTGAGGGGAGAAAAGCTGAGATGGCGGCTTTGCTTCTCATTTGCGGATGTCTTTTTCCCATCCTGCTTTGGTGGTGGGGTGGGGAGGAGGTCCCAGTGAACCTGCAGACAATCGAGGCTCAGTGCACCCTTGTCTCCAAGGCATCGCATAGCTGCCCGTGGTGGGATTTGAACCAGTGGCCCCAGAGCATTAGCCTGGGCCTCTGGATTACTAGCATCTGTGACAATACCACTACACCACTGTCACCCTGGAATAGCGCGAATGGTTCTGGATTCCATTTTATAAGAAAATAGGGGCACTGGAGAAGATACAAAAGAAAATCTAAAATGAAACCAGAACCAAGAAGTTATATCTGATTTGATTTGATTTATTGTCACATGTATTAGTATACAGTGGAAAGTATTGCTTCTTGCATGCTATACAGACACAGCATACTGTTCATAGAGTACATAGAGGAGAAGGAAAGGAGAGGGTGCAAAATGTAGTGTTACAGTCATAGCTAGGGTGTAGAGAAAGGTCAGCTTAATATATGGTAAGTCCATTCAAAATTCTCATGGCAGCAGGGTTGTTAAGTTGGTTGCTACGTGATCTCAGACTTTTGTGTCTTTTTCCCGACGGAAGAAGGTGGAAGAGAGGCAGCAGGACTTTTTAGTTGGTCGCTACGATATCTCAGACTTTTGTGTCTTTTTCCCGACGGAAGAAGGTGGAAGAGAGAATGTCCGGGGTACATGGGGTCCTTGATTATGCTGGCTGCTTTTCCGAGGCAGCGGGAAGTGTAGACAGAGTCAATGGATGGGAGGCTGGTTTGCCTGACGGACTGGACTATGTTCACCAACCCTTTGTAGTTCCTTGCGGTCTTGGGCAGAGTCGGTGCCATACCAAGCTGTGATACAACCAGAAAACTGGAACATGCTGGAAGGTTAAGGGGTAACCTGATAGAGGTCTTTACAATTATGCAGGTGTTTGACAGGGTCGACATATAGACAACCTCAGGGTGAGGAACCGCCAAGATAAGAAAGTCAGACATCAATCAAATAGGGAATTCTAGTCGGAAAACAGTTTGGGCCAGGACTCTTATTTCCCAGTTTTTACTGTTTGCTGAACTGGAAGAAACTTGTTTATGGAGGGTGTTGCGAGAATTTGGAGCTCACTGTCACAGGGAGTGCTTGAGGTGGATAGTGTAGATGCATTTCAAGTGAAGCTGGATAAACACACGGGGCGGGGAGGGGGAAGGAATGGAAGGATAAACTGATAGGGTGAGATGAACTGGAAACATAGACATAGAAACATAGAAGATAGGAGCAGGAGGAGGCCATTTGGCTCTTCGAACCTGCTCCGCCATTTATCATGATCATGGCTGATCATCCAACTCAATAGCCTAATCCTGCTTTCTCCCCATTCTTCCGATGATCCCATTCGCCCAAAGTGCTATATCTATAGAATATAGGATGGGAGGAGGATGATATGGGAACTAGGATGGGAAGAGGCCCCTGTGTAGCAAGGACAAGTGCATAGACCAGCTGGGCTGAATGGCCTGTTCCCGTGCTGTGAGTACAATGTGGTTTTTAGGTTTTGAAAAGCATTGATGAGGTAGATGGAGAGTAACTTTCTCCTGTTGTCCAGGTGTCAAAGACAAAGAGGACAGTGACTTTCACATCAGAGCCAGCCGATTCAGGAGAGCATTTGGGAAATACTTCATCACACAATGAGTGGTGGAAGTTGAAACCATAAAATCCCTACAGTGCAGAAGGAGGCCATTCGGCCCATCGAGTCTGCACCAACAACAATCCCACCCAGGCCCTATCCCCGTAACCCTACATATTTACCCCACTAATCCCTCTAATTTACGGGACACTAAGGGGCAATTTAGCATGGTCAATGCACCTAACCTGCACATCTTTGGACTGTGGGAGGAAACTGGAGCACCCGGAGGAAACCCACGCAGACATGGGGAGAACGTGCAAACTCCACACAGACAGTGACCTAAGCTGGGAATCGACCCTGGCTCCCTGGCGCTGTGAGGCAGCGATGCTAACCACTGTGCCTTCGTGTCACCTATATAGAATGGGTGTATAGAACTCTCTCCCGCGAGAAGCAGCTTAATTAACATTTTTAAATCTGAGGTGGATAGGGGTATAAAAGAACAAGATCCAAGGCAGATGAATGGTAGGACAAACTAGAGGGGCTGAACTGCCTCCTTCTGTTCCTGTTTCCACTCCCAGTCACCTAGTATAGCCGCGTCACGGCCTTTATTTGGCGCATGCCAACACAAAATGATTAACTTGTCCATTAGGATCTCTGCGACTAATTACTTGAGTTTTAAAGCATTACTGGAGGTAATCGATACCTACCGCACATGTTTGAAGTGGAGGATGAGAAATCACATGAAAGACAAACTGTCTTTGGTCCTGTTGTAATAAATCTGTCCTCAGGAAGGGGTCAGTGGCTCCTAATTGATGCCGGGCCCTTTGGCAGTGGTTCAGGGGAGCAGGCAGGCACTGTGCAAAGCTGAGTAACTGAACATTTGGAGGATGCATCGGGATGAAAGGCGCTGGGAATCTGAAACTGAGTCTTGCCTTCACTGTACCTTCCAAAATCAGAGAGATGTCACTTTCAGATGTGTCGGTTGTGATTCAGTGTATTGCAGACGTGTCTCTGAGTTGAAAGGATGCGGGTTAAAGTCCCACTCCAGAAGTCTGAGTACATGATCCCGGCGGACGCGCCCCAGTGGGGTTACTGAGTGGGTGCTGCATTGTTGCAGGGGTGCAGATAACACATTAACCCGTGCTGCTGCCTGGTCTCTCAGGCAGATGTAAATGCATCTGTGCTATACACTGAACAATGGCAGGGCAACTGTGCCTGATTGGGTGGCATGGTGGCACAGTGGGTTAGCACTGCTGTCTCACAGCGCCAGGGACCCGGGTTCGATTCCCGGCATGGGTCACTGTCTGTGCGGAGTTTGCACGTTCTTCCCGTGTCTGCATGGGTTTCCTCCGGATGCTCCGGTTTCCTCCCACAGTCCGAAAGATAAGCTGGTTAGGTGGATTGGCCGTGCTAAATTCTACCTCAGTGTACCCGAATAGGGACTGGAGTATGGCGACTAGGGGATTTTCACAGTAACTTCATTGCAGTGTTAATGTAAACCTACTTGTGACTAATAAATTAACTTTACTTTAACAGAAAGGTCCTCTCCCCCCGCCCAGCTCCCCCAACTGATTTTCTTAACCATTACATCATTGACCTATCCATAAGTGGCGTCTCGGACCACTGGGTAACAGGGCCCTCTGCGGACAACCAGCAGAGTGCACCCATGGGAAAATACTGCATGGAGTCTGGGTGTCTTGGGCAAGTTGGGCCGAAGGGCCTGTTCCCATGTTGTAAATCTCTACGAGGCTATAATTTTCCATTCTCTATTTGCCTCTCTCCATGTCCCAACAGAATAAAGATATATCTCGATTTCCCTCATACATTTCCTCCCTTCATCCATCTCATCCCCTTATGGAGCAGGAGTTTGCAATGGGAGCCAAAGGAGAAAACGCTGGAAAATCTCAGCGGGTCTGGCAGCATCTGTAAGGAGAGAAAAGAGCTGACGTTTCGAGTCCAGATGACTCCTTTGTCAAAGCTAAAAGGCATGGAGAGTGGGAGATATTTATACTGCAGGGGGAGGGAATGAAGGATGAGTCATAGCCATAGAGAAATGTAAAGCAGTGGAGGTGGATAGATGGGGAGAGACATACAGAAATCCTGTCAGAGAGAAGAGCAGTACTTCTTCAGGGTAGGCATTCCTGGAAGAGAAGTGGCAGTGAGTTAAACACTGGATAAAAGCAAATTATTGCGGATGCTGGAATCTGAAACCAAAAGAGAAAATGCTGGAAAATCTCAGCAGGTCTGGCAGCATCTGTAAGGAGAGAAAAGAGCTATTTTTTTGCAGTAGGAGGGTAGGGGGGTGGTGGGGGGGAGGGGGGGGGAGGGAATAGCATGCATTGGACTGTCTCATCCCTGAGTGAGAAGGTTGTGGGTTCAGGATTTGAGGGAATTGCTGCCCTATCAGGGGTGTCATGTTTATTGGATAAACATATGGATAATATTGGAATAGTGTAGATTCGAGGGGCTTTAGATTGGTTTCACTGGTCGGCGCAACATCGAGGGCTGAAGGGCCTGTACTGCGCTGTAATGTTCTATGTTCTATTTAGACAAGACATTACATCATCTGCCCTCTCAATGGAAGAAGAGTAGGGATAGCTCCTCAGTATTCTGACCTATATTTATCCCTCAATCTACATCACCAAAACAGACTAACTGACCATGATAACATTGCTGATTTTGGGATCTTGCTGCGTGCAAATTGGTCGCTGCCCTTTCTACATTACAGCAATGACTAAACTGCAATGCACTGCTTTCATTGGTTTAAGGAAGTCCTGCGATGGATATGCAAACTCGTTCTGTTCTTTAGACCGGTGAGCCCACACTAGTGAACAGAGTTGGCAATGACTCCTGACCAGACAGGAATGCAATGCTGGCAGCATAGCTCATCCCAAGAGTCTCAAACAGGCGCGTGTTTAGTGTGGCACCAACTTAATCCTTAATCTGATCATCCCAGGTTATTACCGGAGACACAATCATCCACACAGCGCATGGTACAGCAAAATAGTTTTATTTAAATAGACCATCAGTCAACAACATATCTACAGAATTGAGGAAGAGGTGTTAGCCTTGGTCAGACCCCTGCATGTGGGGTAACTGCGTCCCACTCTGGGCACTGCATCTGAGGAAGGATGTATTGGAGAGGGTACAGCGTCGGTTCACCAGAATGATAATGGGTTTAATTCTCAGCACAAGCCTGTACACCCTGAGGGGAGATTTAGGGGTGATCTAACTGAGGTGTTTAAGATGATTAAAGGATATGAGAGAGTGCATGGAGTGGAAATATCGCCTCTAGTTAGGGTGCAGCACCTGTAATGGGAAGCACTTTTTAATACAAAGGAAATCTGGAACCTCCTCCCCAGTAAATCATAGAATAGAACCATAGAATCCCTACATTGCCGAAAGAGGCCATTCAGCCCATCGAGTCTGCACTGACTCTCCGACAGAGCATCTTTTCCAGGCCCTATCCCAAGAACCCAACATATTTACCCCACTAATCCCCTACACATCTTGGGGCACTAAGGGACAATTTAGCAAGACCAATTCACTTCATCTGCACATCTTTGGACTGTGGGAGGAAACCGGAGCACCCAGAGGAAACCCACGCAGACACGGGGAGAATGTGCAGACTCCACACAGACTGTGACCCAAGCCGGGAATCAAGCCCAGGTTTCTGGCGCTGTGAGGCAGCAGTGCTAACCACTGTGCCACTGTGCCTTCCTGATATTGGGGGGGTCAGATGGAGTTTCCAGGACTCAGAGTGATAGATTCTTATTGACTAAAGTTATGAAGCGATGGTGCCAAAGCTAGTAAATGGAGTTGAGATAGAGATCAGCCTTGAGGTAACTGAACGATGGAGGAGGTTCAAGAGACTGAATAACCTCCTCTTGGTCCCATGTTACAATAATTTTCTGATTATCAAATAAAAGTGTTCAAAGAAAATCTTTTACAAAGGAACACTATTATTTCATGGCTGTATAATCGTTCTCCCAGGTTGATCTGTGCAGGAGATTAACTTTAGTGAGTCACTGGTCTCAGCTAAATTTGGCCAAGATTGCCCTCCGTCCATCAGCCAGGAAGAGAAGGCAATCAGTCCTGGTTGCTATTCCTGATTGCTATTGTGACTCTCTTCATACAGCCCCCTGCCCTCGGGCATCGGGCAAGGGCAAGATCAGGCTCTGATGCTTTGTGTAGTCGAATAGCTTGCCTTTGCCTGAGGCTCACAGGTGCAGTGTGGCACCAGGGCGGCACGGTAGCACAGTGGTTAGCACTGCTTCTTCACAGCTCCAGGGACCTGGGTTCGATTCCTGGCTCGGGTCACTGTCTGTGTGGAATTTGCACATTCTCCTCGTGTCTGCGTGGGTTTCCTCCGGGTGCTCCGGTTTCCTCCCACAGTCCAAAGATGTGCGAGTTAGGTTGATGGGCCATGCTAAAATTGCCCCTTAGTATCCGGAGATGCGTAGGTTAGAGGGATTAGCGGGTAAAATATGTAGGGATAAGGGGGTAGGGCCTAGGTGGGATTGTGGTTGGTGCAGACTCGATGGGCCGAGTGGCCTCTTTCTGCACTTCAGGGTTCTATGATCAAATGGGACTATTAGACTGGAGCATGCCTTTCCAAAAGTGTCGGCTTTTATAGAATCGTAGAACGCTTGCAGCAATGAAGGAGGCCATTCAGCCCATTGTGTTTGTACTAGCTCTCTTCTCTCAACTCAACTGGACCCACTCACCAGACTTGCCCCCATTTTCTTTTTCTCTTCAGAAAACAGACATTTGACAATTAAAAGACGGGTTTGGGGGGAATTTGTGGGTTCCATGACAGTGAATGTCCAGAACAGAAACAGGCCTTTCAACTCGACTGGTCGATGGCAAAGTTTATGTTTTACATGAATCTCCACCCATCCTGCTTCATTCCACCCGAACAGCATCACCTTCTGTTCCTTTCTTCCTTATGTGTTTGTCCAGCTTCCTGTTAGAGACATCCACACTATTCACCTCAAGCATTCCTGCATAAGTTTTATAAGTTTAAGTTTATTTATTAGTGTCACAAGTTAATCTTTCTCTACACCCTAGCTATGACTGTAACACTACCTTCTGAACCCTCTCCTTTCGTTCTCTATGAACAAAAGAACAAAGAACAGTACAGCACAGGAAACAGGTCCTTCAGCCCTCCAAGCCTGTGCCGCTCCTTGGTCCAACTAGACCAATCGTTTGTATCCCTCCATTCCCAGGCTGCTCATGTGACTATCCAGGTAGGTCTTAAACGATGTCAGCGGGTCTGCCTCCACCACCCTACTTGGCAGCGCATTCCAGACCCCCACCACCCTCTGTGTAAAAAACATCCCTCTAATATCTGAGTTATACTTCGCCCCTCTCACCTTGAGCCCGTGACCCCTCGTGATCGTCACTTCTGATCTGGGAAAAAGCTTCCCACCGTTCACCCGATCTATCCCCTTCATAATCTTGTACACCTCTATTAGATCTCCCCTCATTCTCCGTCCTTCCCGGGAGAACAACCCCAGTTTACCCAATCTCTCCTCATAGCTAAGACCCTCCATACGAGGCAACATCCTGGTAAACCTTCTCTGCACTCTCTCTAACGCCTCCACGTCCTTCTGGTAGTGCGGCGACCAGAACTGGATGCAGTACTCCAAATGTGGCCTAACCAGCGTTCTATACAGCTGCATCATCAGACTCCAGCTTTTATACTCTATACTCCGTCCTATAAAGGCAAGCATACCATATGCCTTCTTCACCACCTTCTCCACCTGTGTTGCCACCTTCAAGGATTTGTGGACTTGCACACCTAGGTCCCTCTGTGTTTCTATACTCTTGATGACTCTGCCATTTATTGTATAAGTCCTCCCTACATTATTTCTTCCAAAATGCATCACTTCGCATTTATCTGGATTAAACTCCATCTGCCACCTCTCAGCCCAATTTCCCAGCCTATCTATATCCTGCTGTATTGCCCGACAATGCTCAGCGCTATCCGCAAGTCCAGCCACCTTCGTGTCATCCGCAAACTTGCTGATAACACCAGGTACACCTTCTTCCAAATCACTTATATATATCACAAATAGCAGAGGTCCCAGTACAGAGCCCTGCGGAACACCACTGGTCACAGACCTCCAGCCGGAAAAAGACCCTTCGTCCGCTACCCTCTGTCTCCTATGGCCAAGCCAGTAAGCCAGTTCTCCACTCATCTAGCCACTTCTCCTTGTATCCCATGAGCCTTAACCTTCTTAACCAATCTGCCATGTGGGACTTTGTCAAATGCCTTACTGAAATCCATATAGACAACATCCACGGCCCTTCCTTCGTCAACCGTTTTTGTCACTTCCTCAAAAAACTCCACCAAATTTGTAAGGCACGACCTCCCTCTTACAAAACCATGCTGTCTGTCACTAATGAGATTGTTCCGTTCTAAATGCACATACATCCTGTCTCTAAGAATCCTCTCCAACAACTTCCCTACCACGGACGTCAAGCTCACCGGCCTATAATTTCCTGGGTTATCCCTGCTACCCTTCTTAAACAACGGGACCACATTCGCTATCCTCCAATCCTCAGGGACCTCACCTGTGTCCAAAGAAGCGACAAGGATTTCCATCAGAGGCCCAGCAATTTCATCTCTCATCTCCCTGAGCAGTCTAGGATAGATGCCATCAGGCTCTGGGGCTTTGTCAGTTTTAATGTTCCCTAAAAAACCGAACACTTCCTCCCTTGTAATGGAGATTTTCTCTAACGGGTCAAAACCTCCCTCCAAGACACTCCCGGTTAACATGTCTCTCTCCTTCGTGAATACCGATGCAAAGTATTCATTTAGGATCATTGTTCCACAGGACCAGGCTGAGGAGAAGGCAGTTGGTTTGTTCACTACATTTATTTATTTATTTTAAGTTAAATTTGTGTAAAAAATCGGAGGTTTTTTTTAAAACAGGAAGTGGGCCCAGCAGGAGTCTGGGAAGGTTTTTGGAGGGTTTAAAAGTAGGCCGCACTTTTGAGCGGGCAGCGTCGTTAGCGGGCAGCAGAGTGAGCAGGAGGCAGAGTGAAAGCAGTAGGGCTTTGGCTCACAGGGCTTGGGCAGAAAGGGCGAGCAGGGGTGAGTTAATTCATTTTTTGCTGTTTCTACCTGGTACTGGCAGGGTATCTAGAGAGGATGGGTGTGAAGGCAGTGCAATGTTCCTCTTGCACTATGTTCGAGGTGAGGGACGACGACAGTGTCCCTGCTGATTATACCTGTGAGAAGTGCATCCATCTGCAGCTCCTCCAAAACCGTGTAAGGGAACTGGAGCTGGAGTTGGAGGAACTTAGGATCATTAGGGATGCAGAGATGGCCATAGACAGAAGCTTCAGGGATACAGTTACTCCGAGGAATGAAAATAGATGGGTGACGGTGAGAGGGGCTGGGAAGAAGCAGTCGGTGCAGGGATCCCCTGTGGTCGTTCCCCTTAGCAATAAGTATTCCGCTTTGGATACGGTTGAGGGGGACGACATACCAGTGGTGAGCCGCAGTGAGAGGATCTCCGGCACTGAGTCCGTCCCTGTGGCTCAGGAGGGTAAGGAGGAGAGCGGGAGGGCAATAGTTATTGGGGACTCGTTAGTTAGAGGGATAGATAGGAGGTTCTGTGGCAGCAAAAGAGACTCGAGGATGGTTTGTTGCCTAGCGGATGCCAGGGTCCGTGACGTCTCGGACCGTGTTTTCCGGATTCTTAAGGGGGAGGGGAAACAGTCACAAGTCGTGGTACACATTGGTACCAACGACATAGGTAAGAGAAGGGACGGGGATTTAAAACAGGAATTTCGGGAGCTGGGCTGGAAGCTGAGAGCAAAGACAAAACATGTGGTCATCTCTGGTACGCTACCGGTGCCACGTGATAGCGAGTTGAGGAACAGGGAGAGAGTGCACTTAAACATGTGGTTGCAGGGATGGTGCAGGAGGGAGGGTTTCAGATACGTGGATAATTGGAACACGTTCTGGGGAAGGTGGGACCTCTACAAACAGGACGGGGTGCACCTGAACCAGAGGGGCACCAATATCCTCGGAGGGAAATTTGCTACGGCTCTTCAGGGGGATTTAAACTAATTTGTCAGGGGAGTGGGAAAAGGAGTTGTAGTCCGGAAGTCAGTGTTGAGGGTGGTGAGATATTGGGGAAGGTATCAAGGTCAAGGGTGGGTACCGGTAGACAGGAAGATGGGTTGAAGTGTGTCTACTTCAATGCAAGGAGCATCCGGAACAAGGTGGATGAACTTGGGGCGTGGATTGCTACTTGGGACTACGATGTTGTGGCCATTACGGAGACGTGGGTAGAACAAGGACAGGAATGGTTGTTGGACGTTCCGGGGTATAGATGTTTCAGTAAGTGTAGGGAAGCTGGTAAAAGAGGTGGAGGAGTAGCATTGTTAATCAAGGATAGTTTAACGGCTGCGGAAAAGCACTTTGAGGGGGATATGCACACTGAGGTAATATGGGCTGCAGTTAGAAACAGGAAAGGAGCGGTCACGTTGCTAGGAGTTTACTATAGGCCCCCAAATAGTAATAGAGATGTGGAGGAAGAAATTGCTAAGCAGATTATGGATACGTGTGGGGGTCACAGGGTAGTTGTCATGGGGGACTTTAACTTTCCAAATATTGATTGGAACCTTTGTAGGTCAAATAGTTTGGATGGGGCACTTTTTGTGCAGTGTGTGCAGGAGGGTTTCCTGACACAATATGTGGATAGGCCGACAAGGGGTGAGGCCACATTGGATTTGGTACTGGGAAATGAACCGGGCCAAGTGTTAGATTTGGTTGTGGGAGAGAACTTTGGAGATAGTGACCACAATTCGGTGTCTTTTGTTATTGCAATGGAGAGGGATAGGGCCGGACGGCAGGGCAAGGCTTACAATTGGGGGAGAGGTAATTATGATGCGATTAGGCAAGAATTAGGGGGCATAAGATGGGAACAGAAACTGTCAGGGAAAGGCACTGATGAAAAGTGGAACTTTTTCAAGGAACAAATACTGGGTGTCCTTGATAGGTATGTCCCTGTCAGGCAGGGAGGAAATGGCCGAGTGAGGGAACCGTGGTTCACAAAAGAGGTGGAATGTCTTGTGAAAAGGAAGAGGGAAGCTTATGTAGGGATGAGGAAACAAGGTTCAGATGGCTCGATTGAGGGTTACAAGTTAGCAAGGAATGAGCTGAAAAAGGGGCTGAGGAGAGCTAGGAGGGGACATGAGAAGTCCTTGGCGGGTCGGATCAAGGAAAACCCCAAGGCTTTTTACTCTTATGTGAGGAATAAAAGAATGACCAGGGTGAGGTTAGGGCCGGTCAAGGACAGTGGTGGGAACTTGTGTATGGAATCAGTAGAGATAGGCGAGGTGATGAATGAATACTTTTCTTCAGTGTTCACCAAGGAGAGGGGCCATGTTTTTCAGGAAGAGAAGGTGTTACAGGCTAATAGGCTGGAGGAAATAGATGTTCGGAGGGAGGATGTATTGGCAGTTTTGAATAAACTGAAGGTCGATAAGTCCCCTGGGCCTGATGAAATGTATCCTAGGATTCTTTGGGAGGCGAGGGATGAGATTGCAGAGCCTTTGGCTTTGATCTTTGGGTCCTCGCTGTCCACGGGGATGGTGCCAGAGGACTGGAGAGTGGCGAATGTTGTTCCTCTGTTTAAGAAAGGGAATAGAAATGACCCTGGTAATTATAGACCGGTTAGTCTGACTTCGGTGGTTGGTAAATTGATGGAAAAGGTCCTTAGGGATGGGATTTACGACCATTTAGAAAGATGCGGATTAATCCGGGATAGTCAGCACGGATTTGTGAAGGGCAAATCGTGCCTCACAAATTTGATATAATTTTTTGAGGAGGTAACTAGGTGTGTTGATGAAGGTAGGGCGGTTGATGTCATATACATGGATTTTAGTAAGGCGTTTGATAAGGTCCCCCATGGTCGGCTTATGATGAAAGTAAGGAGGTGTGGGATAGAGGGAAAGTTGGCCGATTGGATAGGTAACTGGCTATCTGATCGAAGACAGAGGGTGGTGGTGGATGGAAAATTTTCGGACTGGAGGCAGGTTGCTAGCGGAGTGCCGCAGGGATCGGTGCTTGGTCCTCTGCTCTTTGTGATTTTTATTAATGACTTAGAGGAGGGGGCTGAAGGGTGGATCAGTAAATTTGCTGATGACACCAAGATTGGTGGAGTAGTGGATGAGGTGGAGGGCTGTTGTAGGCTGCAAAGAGACATAGATAGGATGCAAAGCTGGGCTGAAAAATGGCAAATGGAGTTTAACCCTGATAAATGTGAGGTGATTCATTTTGGTAGGACTAATTTAAATGTGGATTACAGGGTCAAAGGTAGGGTTCTGAAGACTGTGGAGGAACAGAGAGATCTTGGGGTCCATATCCACAGATCTCTAAAGGTTGCCACTCAAGTGGATAGAGCTGTGAAGAAGGCATATAGTGTGTTAGCTTTTATTAACAGGGGGTTGGAGTTTAAGAGCCGTGGGGTTATGCTGCAACTGTACAGGACCTTGGTGAGACCGCATTTGGAATATTGCGTGCAGTTCTGGTCACCTCACTATAAGAAGGATGTGGAAGCGCTGGAAAGAGTGCAGAGGAGATTTACCAGGATGCTGCCTGGTTTGGAGTGTCGGTCTTATGAGGAAAGGTTGAGGGAGCTGGGGCTGTTCTCTCTGGAGTGGAGGAGATTGAGGGGAGACTTAATAGAGGTTTATAAAATGATGAAGGGGATAGATCGAGTGAACGTTCAAAGACTATTTCCTCGGGTGGATGGAGCTATTACAAGGGGGCATAACTATAGGGTTCATGGTGGGAGATATAGGAAGGATATCAGAGGTAGGTTCTTCACGCAGAGAGTGGTTGGGGTGTGGAATGGACTGCCTGCAGTGATAGTGGAGTCAGACACTTTAGGAACATTTAAGCGGTTATTGGATAGGCACATGGAGCACACCAGGATGGTAGGGAGTGGGATAGCTTGATCTTGGTTTCAGATGAAGGTCGGCACAACATCGTGGGCCGAGGGGCCTGTTCTGTGCTGTAATGTTCTATGTTCTATGTTCTATGTTCTATCTCCCCTATTCCCTTGTGTTCTAAGCTTAATTCCCCTCCTTTGTCCCTGAGAGGTCCGATTTTCTCCCTGACAACTCTTTAGTTCCTATCGTATGAATAGAATGCCTTAGGATTCTCCTTAATCCTGCCTGCCTCGTGACCTCTTTTTGCCCTTCTAACTTCCTGTTTGAGTTCTTTCCTACTCTCTCTGTATTCCTCCAGAGCTCCATCTGTTTTCTGTTGCCTGGACTTAACGTACGCCTCCCTTTTCATTTTAATCAGATCCTCAATTTCCCTGGTTATCCACGACTCTCGAATCCTACCTTTCCTATCTTTCCTTTTTACAGGCACATGCCTATCCTGCAGCCTCATCAATTGTTCCTTAAAAGACTCCCACATGCCAGACATGGACTTACCCTCGAACAACCTCTCCCAATCAACATCCACCAATTCCTGCCTAATCCGGCTATAGTTAGCCTTCCCCCAATTTAGCACCCTCCCCGTAGGACAGCACTCATCCTTGTCCATTACTATCTTAAAGTTAACAGAGTTGTGGTCACTATTTGCCACATGTTCCCCTATCGAAACTTTGACGACCTGACCGGGCTCATTTCCCAGAACTAAGTCCAGTATAGCCCCCTCTCTAGTCGGGCTATCTACATACTGTTCCAAAGAACCTTCCAGTATGCATTTTACAAATTCCTCCCCGTCCAGAACCCCAGCTCTAAGCACTTTCCAATCTATACCAGGGAAATTAAAGTCTCCCACTACAACAACCCTATTTTTTCCTGCACCTATCCAGAATCTCCTGACATATCGGTAGCACAGTGGTTAGCACTGCTGCTTCACAGCTCCAGGGACCTGGGTTTGATTCCCGGCTTGGGTCACTGTCTGTGTGGAGTTTGCACATTCTCCTCGTGTCTGTGTGGGTTTCCTCTGGGTGCTCCGGTTTCCTCCCACAGTCCAAAGATGTGCGGGTTAGGTTGATTGGCCATGCTAAAATTGCCCCTTAGTCTCCTGAGATGCGTAGGTTAGAGGGATTAGCGGGTAAATATGTAGGGATAAGGGGGTAGGGCCGGGGTTGGATTGTGGTCGGTGCAGACTCGATGGGCCAAGTGGCCTCTTTCTGCACTGTAGGGCTTCTGTGATTCTGTGATATCCTTTCCTCCGCTTTGCCTGTATAGCGCGTAAGAAACAATACTTTTCATTGTATATTAATACATGTGACAATAATAAATCAAATCAAATCAAGTCGGCTTACATTAACACTGCAATGAAGTTACTGTGAAAATCCCCTAGTCGCCACACTCCGGCGCCTGTTCGGGTACAACTGGGGGAGGATTTAGCATGCCCGATGCACCTAAACAACACGTCTTTCGGACTGTGGGAGGAAACCGGAGCACCTGGAGGAAACCCACGCAGACACGGGGAGAATGTGCCGACTCCACACAGACAGTGACCCAAGCCGGGAATCGAACCCAGTCACCTGGCGCTGTGAGGCAGCAGTACTGACCAGTGTGTCACTATGTCACCCATTCTCTGGGTAAAGACATTCCCTCTGAGTTGTCGATGGGATTTATTAGTGACTCTCTTATATTGATGCCCTCCAGAAGTGAAAATGTTCTCTGCCCAATTATCAAATTCCTTTATTTAGAGACCTTTACGAGATCACCCCCTCAATCTTCTTATTTTCGAGAGAAATGAGCCCCAGTCTGTGTAATCTTTCCTGATAAGTTAGGTTTATTTATTCGTCAGAAGTAGGTTTACATTAACACTGCAATGAAGTTACTGTGAAAATCCCCTAGTCGCCACACTCCGGCGCTTGTTCGGGTACACTGCGGGAGAATTTAGCATTGCCAATCCACCCAACCAACACGTTTTTCAAACTGTGGGAGAAACCGGAGCACCCGGAGGAAACCCACGCAGGCACGAGGAGAATGTGCAAACTCCACACAGACAGTGACCCAAGCCGGGAATCGAACCCGGGTCCCGGCACTGTGAGGCAGAAATGCTAACCACTGTGTCACCCCATAAGTATAAGCCCTCAGTTCTGACAATTCTGTCAGTTCCGACAAGAAGTGAAGGATAACCCCACATCTCAGTCCAAATAAAAACGCAGTTGATTTATTATGTTAGCGCTGTGCTGGAGAGAATAAACCAGATCCAAAGGTAAGCAAAAAAAAAGTAAGGTTCACAATAAAATGTCAGCTCACATTGTACACAGCTCCAAAATCTGGCCCTTTTTAAATTAATTGTATATTTATTTTCTGTAAACTCTTTACAAAGTGAACTGGGTGACTGTTAAACACACCTCCTGGGAAACACTGTGCTTGTTGAGGTTTCTCCAGTTTGTGTGAGTGAGAGGGATGGTCAGTCGCCTTCAGAGCCAACTCCACACGTTTGCTCATAATATCCGTCTCTCTTTTCCCAACCAGAGGATCCTCAGGGGACGTAACCGAAAGTGAAAGGTCACCACCCGAACATTGATGAGCGGGAGGGAAGACAAGGTAAGCAGGAGGCCAGGTCCCCACCCCACCCTGCCCAGCGGTCCTCCAAAGCTTGGAGGAAGGAGCAGCGCTCCAAAAGCTCGTGATTCCAAATAAACCTGTTGGACTTTAACCTGGTGTTGTGAGACTTCTTACTGTGCCCACGCCAGTCCAACGCCGGTATCTCCACATGACGGGAAGAGTGAAGAAGGTGCATAGGGTGAAGTCTTCCTCACACTTCAACACGTCTTCCTCGTTCTAACTACCTTGCTCTGGTACTTCACTGAGTGTCTGCCCCGGCCTATCACATAGACGTCGAGTTGGTAGCTTTGCCCAGGCTCCAGGCCCTCCACACGTTCTGTCATCACTGCCTTCCGCGGGTCTGAGCTACGGAAATATTGGCAGCTCACCTTCTCGGACTTGCTCCTTGTCATTGGGTCGAGGCAGTGGTTTTGCAGCTCCCCGGGCCTCTCCTGGCCCAGCACCGGCTTCCTGTACACACAATATTTGTTCATCTGCTGTGTGGCGAGCCAGGCCACAGTCAGGGAAGAGCAGGCCCGCAGTCGGTCAAACACTTTGAGTCTGGCGTCACGGGGGAGAGTTGGGAATGGCTGCTTGTTGGGGTGAGTGGTGACGTGAACTCTCAACAAGGCCTTCCCTCCTTTACCAGCCTTCAGGCGGAGTAGGTACCTGGCTTTAGGCTTGCCCATGAGTTGGAGATGTTTAACCCCCTCCACAATCTGGGTCGCCACGATCTTTCTGTTCTGCCTCACCTGGACGTGGGCCGTACGGTAGCAGGACTGGAGGGAGACCATCACCGATCGATGAGAGGAAACTGGCTTGAACTGCAGGTACTTGGAACCTCCGCGCTTGAGAAAAATCTCCGTCACCTTCCCGCCTTCCAGCTCCTGGACTTTCTGCTTCACCTCCTCCCTGGTCTTCACAAATGTCCCGATATATGCTGAGCTCACGTTGGTTAGGAGATTCAAAATGAAAACGTCAAAGTAATACTGGGTGCCGGGCTTTAGCCGAGAAACAGTGAAGATGTTTTTGCCTCCGGTGCAGGTTTTCTGAATGCCTGCCAGATGTCCAGCTGAAGGTTTCGTCAATTGACGTCCGACCATTGGGCGACTGACCACATGGTCATGGCCCAGAGGCTTTGACCGTCCCCTATCCAGCTCTGACCACTGTACCTTTTTGAAAAGTTCGGCCTCGTTAAGTTTAGCCTCGACGGCGCACAGGCTTTTGAAGTTATGCTCCTTATTAATGACCACGCAGTAGGCCGTGGGCTGCTTGAACTGAGAGATAGCTGGGCTTGGCTTCCACACCAGAGAAACACTCGTGCGTCCCACGAATGTCAGGCCCAACCGTGAATCACTGGGCAGTTTGGGGTACGGTTGGTCAGACTCAGGGGTAGTTGTGGCGTAGGCGTTAAAAATGGAGTCCTTCTCAATGGACACAAGTTCCAGTCTGTAGATGCCGGCAGGACTATCAGCAATGCTGTAAGATTCAACATCATTACCTTGATAACGAAACAGCTCCCCACTCTGCCCATGAAGAGTGGCCTTGGGGTCCTTCTGTAGATTGAAAGGCTCTCGTTCGCCTGTTAAAAGAAAAAATAATGAGGCTAAACAAACATGTCAACTGTGGATCAGTTGTGGGGCTCTTGCCTCTGACTAAGAAGATTGTAGGTTTAAGACCAACCCATCAACAATGAGATAAAGGTTTGTGACCCTAATCTAAAGGATAAGTGGCCCAGTTGTATCAAAACTGGGGGAAAAAAACAAAATAAACAAGCACTGGGGAAAAGGTGTAAGTATCTAGGAAATTAGGATTGTTTTCACTGGAAAGACGGAGGCTGAGGGGAAACTTGATAGCGGTCTATAAAATTATGAGAGGGTGGATAGTCAGAGGTTTTTTTCCCAGGGTGGAAGTGTCGATTACAAGGTGGCACAGGTTCAAGGTGAGAGGGGGAAAGCTTAAGAGAGATGTGCGGGGTAAGGTTTTCATGCAAAGTTTTGTGTGCCTGGAACGCGCTGCCAGAGGAGGTGGTGGAAGCAGGCACATTAGCAACATTTAAGAGGCATCTGGATGGGTGCATGAATAGGGAGGGAATAGAGGGATACGGACCGAGTAAGGGCAAGGGGTTTCTTTTTTAGTTTAGTTAGGGCATCATGATCGGCACAGGCTTCGAGGGCCGAAGGGCCTGCTCCTGTGTTGTACCTTGTCCTTGAAATCTATTCGGGCCAATAAGGAACAGTACAATGTTCAACAGCAAGCAGTGAAGAAACTGGAGTCAGAGCTAGAAGATGTGTTTGTCCTTTTCTTCCTATCGAAGCCTGAAGTATCTTGACATCGCCCAAGGGATGCCATGTAATTCCATGGGCCTTGAACCCATGAGTTTCTGACTCACAGAGTGCTTGCTACTCACCAAGGCATGAAGCAAACCAGCAAGTCTGAAGCCACTGCAGGTCGCTCACACCACTCCCTTCATTAGACTGCCTAGTGATGACTCAGATCGTTGGGACGTCTTGTTAAAGTTGTACAAGACATTGGTAAGGCCACACTTGGAATACTGTGTGCAATTCTGGTCACCCTATTATAGAAAGGATATTATTAAACTAGAAAGTGTGCAGAAAAGATTTACTAAGATGCTACCGGGACTTGATGGATTGAGTTATAAGGAGAGGCTGGATAGACTGGGACTTTTTTCTCTGGAGCGTAGGAGGCTGAGGGGTGATCTTATAGAGGTCTATAAAATAATGAGGGGCATAGATCAGCCAGATAGTCAATATCTTTTCCCAAAGGTAGGGGAGTCTAAAACTAGAGGGCATAGGTTTAAGGTGAGAGGGGAGAGATACAAAAGTGTCCAGAGGGGCAATTTTTTCACACAGAGGGTGGTGAGTGTCTGGAACAAGCTGCCAGAGGTAGCAGTAGAGGCGGGTACAATTTTATCTTTTAAAAAGCATTTAGGCAGTTACATGGGTACGATGGGTATAGAGGGATATGGGCCAAAAGCGGGCAATTGGGATTAGTTTAGGGGTTTTTAAAAAAAAAGGGCGGCATGGACAAGTTGGGCCGAAGGGCCTGTTTCCATGCTGTAAACCTCTATGACTCTATGGCTCTAAATTAAATGAATAACACAGACACTTCACAGGACAAAGACTACCTGCACCAATCAACAATTTCAGCAGATGCACAGTCTTTGTGGGAGCAAGAATGATAATATCTTTTTGTGCATTAATGCAACTTGATGCCTCTGTTGAAATTCAGCCAAAGATGACAAAAAGAGGTTTTACTGGACAAAAAATAGCGCTTGATAGGTGTGTTCCTGTCACCTGCTTGCTGCAGCATCCTTTTGACATTGCAAGTGATAGGTGGATTATGGGAGGCTTTTTTCAAACTTGGGGGTCACGACCCGCAGGTGGATGGCAAGGTTTAGAAAATGGATTGCTAGGTAAATTCCCGCTGTCCCTTAAACTGGTCCTGTTCAAAAAAACCCGGCATGTTCTGTGATCTTGTTAGAAAAAAATGTGGGATTTTCTGTGGTCCTGTTAAAAAAAGTGGGAATTCCTGTAATCCTGTTGTTGTATGAGGAACGGTTGAGGACTCTGGGTCTGTACTCGTTGGAGTTTAGAAGGATGAGGGAGGATCTTATTGAAACTTACAGGATACTGTGAGGCCTGGATAGAGTGACGTGGAGCGAAGGTTTCCACTCGTAGGAAAAACTAGAACCAGAGGGCACAACCTCAGGCTAAAGGGATGATCCTTTAAAACAGAGATGAGGAGGAATTTCTTCAGCCAGAGAGTGGTGAATCTGTGGAACTCTTTGCCGCAGAAGGCTGTGGAGGCCGGGTCATTGAGTGTCTTTAAGACAGAGATAGATAGGTTCTTGATTGATAAGGGGATCAGGGGTTATGGGGAAAAGGCAGGAGAATGTGGATGAGAAAAATATCAGCCATGATTGAATGGCGGAGCAGACTCGATGGGCCGAGTGGCCTAATTCTGCTCCTATGTCTTATGGTCTTATGGTCTAAACAAATGTGGGATGTTCTGTGATCCTGCTAAAAAAGTAGGAATTTCTGTGATCCTGTAAAAAAATGTGGGATGTTCGGTTTATAGTGCACATTTTGTAAAAGGCAGTATGACAATGAGAACCCCTCAGACATCACAAGCATAAAGATTTCTGATGAAGACTTGTGTGCACTTTATGAAAGGAAATGATAAGAATGATGAGAGAGGTGTGTGTTTAGATGCACAGTAAATCCCGTGTTGATTGTGACTGTAGCAGCAGCTACTGCAGATTGGCTGGTCCCTGGATTCTGCTCGAGTCTCGAATATCCCGCCGTGAAGGCAGGCTGTAACTTCGGAGTTTGATAATTATCATCATTATCTCACAATCTAACTCAATAATTTTCACCAGTGTGCATCAAAATACTTTGCTGTTGACTCAATTTCAAAATGTGGAGATGCCGGCGTTGGACTGAGGTAGGCCCAACACCAGGTTAAAGTCCAACAGGTTTAGTTGGCAGCACGAGCTTTCACCTGATTCACCTGATGTAGGAGCAGTGCTCCGAAAGCTCGCGCTACCAAATAAACCTGTAGGACTTTAATCTGGTGTTGTGAGACTTCTTACCATGCCAATTTCAAAATGGGATGAAAAACAGGAAAACCATTGAGACTTTTAACTTTTTTAAAGTTACGGCTGTACGTGAGGAAGGATAATCGACACATTAACCACAGACTTCACTGGGTGCAGTGTAGTGGTGTGACATATAGGACATTCTAGGACAAGATGTCATAGTCTTAGGATAAGAGGCAGCAAATTTAAAACAGAGTTGAGGAGAAACGACTTCTCCCAAAGGGTTGTGAATCTGTGGAATTCGCTCCCCCAAAGTGCTGAGACAGTGAGTAAATTTAAGGAGGAGTCGGACAGATTTTTAATTGGTAATGGGTTGAAGGGTTATGCGGGGGAAGGCAGGAAAATGGGGATGAGGAGCATCTCAGCTATGATCGAATGGCGGAGCGGACTCGATGCTGCTCCTATATCTTATGAATTTATATCCCAGGGAGGTTTATTGATGAGATGGTGACAGTGATAATTGGTGACTGCCCTATTAAGGTTCAGCCTAAAAGCAGCATGGTGATCTGGTGAGCTCCACATTCCAAAGGTGCATCTTAAAATAAATGGCAACCAATTTTCTGTGGATTTTATTTTATTAATTCGTGGGACATGGACGTCTCTGTCTGGCCAGTACTTATCGTCCATCCCTAGTTGCAGCTGAGAGTCAACCACATTGCTGTGGCTCTGGAGTCACACGTAGGCCAGACCGGGTAAGGACGGCAGGTTTCCTTCCCTAAAGGGACATTAGTGAACCGGATGGGTTTTTACAACAATGGTTTCATGGTCATCAGTAATTCAAGATATTTTTTTACTGAATGCAAATTTCACCATCTGCTGTGGCGGGATTCGAACCCGGGTCCCCAGAACATGAGCTACGTTAATGATAATACCACTCGGCCATGGTCAACCCACAGCAAAATTGTCTGATTTTGGACATTTATTTTGAATGTATGGGCTGACGAGAGGAGTTTGCAAAATACCGACACCAACTTCCTGCGTGCAGGGAAATGGCCTGAATGAATAGGAAAATGGATCTGGAACAGACCCCTGGTGTTTAATACACTGTATAATGTTAGTACAGAGTGGAAAGATCATATTTCATTACACGTCCCACGTGACGTATATTGTGGGGGATTCCCATTTGGTAAAAGTGGTTTGCTGCAAAAACAAATTGGAAAAATTGTGATATTATCCTACAGCTGCCGCACCCACACCTTCACCCTCACTGAGAGACTTCAGTTTGAGGATAAATAGAATGTAAAAGATTAAAGACTCATCAAGCAATCATTCACAATCAGTTTAATCCCCAGATCAGCTTGGAAATATATGTTTGTTTTAGAGCAGGAGGTTTTTACATTTGCCTTTTGCTTTCTACTCTTGAAGTCAGTTTGGGAATCTCACTCTTTCTGCTTTGATGTGGGCACAAGGTAATGATTTCAATCCTTGTTTTTGCAATTCTAACGGATTTGCAGATTGTAAACTCCAGCAATGCATGGTGTTGATGTCAGATTGGGCATGTGGCAATGTTCCAGATTCAGAACAGTTCCAAAAGAAACCAGACTTTCAAAAAGTTGTTAGATAAACATCATAAACGACACGTTTCTGTAGAATTGGTATAAACCGAACATGGACATCTGTGTTTCTTCAGCTTTCCAGCTGTCATCCTGAACCCTCTGCTCTACTGAGTGTTTCATTCTGTCTGATTGCCCGAACAATCCCAGTGCCTGTCATTCCCAGTGTCACTCAGTCCCAGTGTCACTCAGTCCCAGTGTCACTCACTCCCAGTGTCACTCACTCCCAGTGTCACTCAGTCCCAGTGTTACTCAATCCCAGTGCCACTCACCCTCAGTGTCACTCAGCCCCAGTGTCACTCACTCCCAGTGTCACTCAGTCCCAGTGTCACTCAGTCCCAGTGTCACTCAGTCCCAGTGTTACTCAATCCCAGTGTCACTCACCCTCAATGTCATTCACCCTCAGTGTCACTCAGCCCCAGTGTCACTCACTCCCAGCGTCACTCAGTCCTAGTGTCACTCAGTCCCAGTGTCACTCAGTCCCAGTGTTACTCAATCCCAGTGTCACTCACCCTCAATGTCACTCACCATCAGTGTCACTCAGCCCCAGTGTCACTCACTCCCAGTGTCACTCATTCCCAGTGTCGCTCAATCCCAGTGTCACACAGCCCCAGTGTCACTCAGTCCCAGTGTTACTCAGCCCCAGTGTCACTCACTCCCAGTGTCACTCACTCCCAGTGTCACTCACTCCCAGTGTCACTCACTCCCAGTGTCGCTCAATCCCAGTGACACACAGCCCCAGTGTCACTCACTCCCAGTGTCACTCACTCACAGTGTCACTCACTCCCAGTGTCACTCACTCCCAGTGTCGCTCACTCCCAGTGTCACTCAGCTCCAGTGTCACTCATTCCCAGTATCACTCACTCCCAGTGTCGCTCAATCCCAGTGTCACTCAGCTCCAGTGTCACTCATCCCCTGTGTTACTCAATCCCAGTGTCACTCAGCCCCAGTGTCACCCAATCCAGGTGTTGCTCGCTCCCAGTGTCACTCACTCCCAGTGTCGCTCATTCCCAGTGTCACTCAGCCCCAGTGTCACTCAATCCCAGTGTCATTCACTCCCAGTGTCTCTCACTCCCAGTGTCACTTCAGTCCCAGTGTCGCTCACTCCCAGTGTCATTCACCCCCAGTGTCACTCACTCCCAGTGTCGCTCACTCCCAGTGTCACTCAGTCCCAGTGTCACTCACCCCAAGTGTCCCTCATTCCCAGTGTCATTCAACCCTGTGTCACTCAAGCCCAGTGTCATTCACCCCCAGTGTCACCCAGTCCCAGTGTCACTCACTCCCAGTGTCACTCACTCCCAGTGTCACTCATTCCCAGTGTCACTCACTCTCAGTGTCATTCACCCCAGTGTCACTCACTCCCAGTGTCACTCAGTCCCAGTGTCACTCAGTCCCACTGCATTGGGGGGACAGCAGTGGAGGGACTGCACTGGAGGGGCAGCACTGGGGAAGCAGCACTGGGGGAACAGCACTGGGGGAGCAGCACTGGGGGAGCAGCACTAGGGGAACAGCACTGGGGGAGCAGCACTGGGGGAGCAGCACTGGGGGAACAGCACTGGGGGAACACACTGGGGGAGCAGCACTAGGGTAGCAGCACTGGGGGAACAGCACGGGGGGAACACACTGGAGGAGCAGCACTGGGGAAGCAGCACTGGTGGAGCAGCACTGGAGGGGCAGCACTGGGAGAACAGCACTGGGGGAACAGCACTGGACGTACAGCGCTGGAGGGGCAGCATTGGAGGAACAGCACTGGAACAGTGGCACTGGGGGAATAGCACTGGGAGAGCAGCACAGTGGGAGCAGCACTGGGGGAGCAGCACTGGGGGAACAGCACTGGAGGGGCAGCACTGGGGGAACAGCACTGGGGGAGCACCACTGGGGGAGCAGCACTGGGGGACTGCACTGGAGGGGCAGCATTGGGGGAACAGCACTGGGGAACAGCACTGGGGAACAGCACTGGGGGAGCAGCACTGGAGGGGCAGCACTGAAGGGGCAGCACTGGGGGAGCAGCACTCGGGGAGCAGCACTGCAGAGCAGCACTGGGGAACAGCACTGGGGGAATAGAACTGGGGAACAGCACTAGGGGAGCAGCACTAGGGGAGCAGCACTGAGGGAGCAGCACTGGGAAACAGCACTGGGGGAGCAGCACTGGAGGGGCAGCACTGGGGGAGCAGCACTGGGGGAACAGCACTGGGGAACAGCACTGGGGAACAGCACTGGGGGAACAGCACTAGGGGAGCAGCACTGAGGGAGCAGCACTGGGGGAACAGCACTGGAGGGGCAGCACTGGGGAACAGCACTGGGACAGCGGCACTGTGGGAACAGCACTGATGTTTAGTGCTAGAAGAGATTACAGAGATTGGGAGATAAAAATTCAGCTGCCATCGGTCTTTTCCTCACCTGATCCGTCACCACTGGACATGTCGTCAAGTTCCTGAAGAGTGAGGATCCACTGTAGAGGTGCTTCACATGGAGTAATCCTCACTGTGACTGGAGTGTTTTCCTCCTCCACAACAAAATAGTATCTTCAAGGAAGAAAACCACATTAAATAGGAAAGGATGTAGGAATGATCTTCTCCAGATGCTGACTCAGAAATCCCACTGGACCTGGATAACCATGTGGGTCCACCCAAGATGGCAATCACTGACTTATAGTTAAAACCGATTAAATCTCACAAAAATCTCTACATGGTGAGTGGAGGGGAGAGGATCTGAGAGAGTGAGGGAGGGACTGAGAGAGGGGCTGAGAGAGTGAGAAAGGGACTGAGAGAATGAGGGAGGGACTGAGAGAGTGAGAGAGGAACTGAGAGAGTGAGAGAGGGACTGAGAGAGTGAGGGAGGGACTGAGAGAGTGAGGGAGGGTCTGAGAGAGGGGCTGAGAGAGTGAGAAAGGGACTGAGAGAGTGAGAAAGGGACTGAGAGAGTGAGAGAGGAACTGAGAGAGTGAGAGAGGGACTGAGAGAGTGAGGGAGGGACTGAGAGAGTGAGGGAGGGTCTGAGAGAGTGAGAGAGGAACTGAGAGAGTGAGAGAGGGACTGAGAGAGTGAGGGAGGGACTGAGAGAGGGACTGAGAGAGTGAGGGAGGGACTGAGAGAGGGACTGAGAGAGTGAGAAAGGGAGTGAGAGAGGGGTTGAGAGAGTGAGAGAGGGGCTGAGAGAGTGAGGGAGGGACTGAGAGAGTGAGGGAGTTTTTTTATTAAAGTTTATTTATTGGTCACAAGTAAGGCTGACATTAACACTGAAATGAAGTTACTGTGAAATTCCCCGAGTCGCCACATTCTGGCACCTGTTCAGGTCAATGCACCCTAACCAGCACGTCTTTCAGACTGTGGGAGGAAACCGGAGTACCCGGAGGAAACCCACGCAGACACGGGGAAACCGTGCAGACTCAGAACATACAGTGACTTAAGCCGGGAATCGAACTCGGGTCTCTGACGCTGCAAGGCAGTGGTGCTAACCACTGTGCCACCGTGCTGCCCCAAGAGGGTCTTGTTATATAGAGTCATAGAGGTATACAGCATGGAAACAGGCCCTTCGGCCCAACTTGAGTGAAGGAGGGTGTGGGAGAAGAGTCAGGACAGGACTCAGAATGGAGAATGTAGGGCTTCTGAAGTAAGAGGGAGGTGGCCAGGTCAGCATGGAGACATGGGAGGGGGAGGTGGGGGGTATATGGATGGAGACATGGGAGAGGGAGGTGGGGGGGATATGGATCGAGACATGGGAAGGGGAGTTGGGGGGTATATGGATGGAGACATGGGAAGGGGAGTTGGGGGTATATGGATGGAGACATGGGAAGGGGAGTTGGGGGTATATGGATGGAGAATGGTGTGAGTCTGAGGGGAGACACGGTAAATGAGTCAGAGTGGAGAGTGCAGGTGGTATCTGATAAACTAATGTGAGAATTCCAAATTCCAAACCGTTGAGAGGTACATTGGCACGTATTGTGTGTAAGGTGTTCCCCGGCCCTTTATTTCTATTATTCGAACAGTGTCTCTGGAGAAACTGGTCACTATATTCGATTGGATAGTGAGAGATTGTTCCTCGAGCTGTTCGATTATTCCTGTTGATTTCACATTTTTTTCAAGGCCTAGCCCGTTGCCTTCTCCCCTTCCTCCATCCCCCGTCCCCTCCCCATTGGCCGCCACCAGCCCCCTCCCCAATACACACTCCCACCCCCTCGAGCTCACTGTTGGACCTGACAAAAAAATACATTTTGACCTATTTGCTACACCGATTTATGAGAAAGGTGGTCGGAGCTTTGTTAATGTGCAGAGACTGGGAGAGGCTGGGACCGCTCTCCTTCGAGCAGAGATGGTTAAGGGGGAGATTGAGTCGATGGTTAAGGGGGAGATTGAATCGAGGCTTTCACCATCATGAGGGGTTTTGATGGAGTAAATGAAGAGAAACTGTTTCCAATGGCTGGAGGGTCAGTAACCAGAGGGAGCCAGATTTAAACCAACGGTCTAAAGAACTCAGAAAAGGAACTGAGGAGAATTGTTTTTACACAGCCGATCGTCACAATCTGGAATGTATTGCCAATGGGCACTGGCAGCTGATTCAATAATGACTTTCAAAAGAGAATTGGATAAATAATGTCAAAGTAAAAACAATTTGCAAGGCTCTGGGGAGAGAGCTGATGGGATTAGACCTGGCTGGATAGTTCTTCGAAAGAGCCAGCACAGAGCACATTGGACAGAATGGCCTCCCTCTGTGCCATGCAATTTGATTTACCCTGATTCAGATGGCTTCCAGTCTCAGACTGTGCATAGACCAGCCCACCAATCCCCAATGGACACAAAGGATAGGGGATAGGAGGAGGAGTAGGCCATTCAGCCCCTCCTCCGCCATTCAATTAGATCATGTCTGATATTTAACTTCAGCACCATTTTCCCGCACTATCCCCATATCCCTGGAGATCTAGAAATCTATCGAACTCTGTCTTGAACATATTCATTGACGGAGCCTCCACAGCCTCTGGTAGAGAATTCCAAAGATTCACCACCCTCCCAGTCAAGAAATTCCTCCTCACCTCAGTCTTAATTCTGAAACTGTGCCCCCTGAGTCTAGACCCCCCAGCCAGGGAGAAACATCCTTCCTGCACCCACCCTGCCAAACCCTGTCAGAATTCTGTATGTTTGAATGAGATGACCTTTCATAGAATCATAGAATTCCTACAGTGGAGAAGGAGGCCATTCAGCCCATCGACTCTGCACCAACTCTCCAACAGAGTATCCCACCCAGGCCTTGTCACCATAACCCCACTAATCCTCCTAACCGACACATCTTTGGACACTGAGGGAGAATTTAGCATGGCCAATCCACCTAACCCAGAAACATCGAAACATAGAAGCAGGAGGAGGCCCTTCGAGCCTGCTCCGCCACTCATCACAATCATGGCTGATCATCCAACTCAATAGCCTAATCCTGCTTTCTCCCCATAACCTTTGATCCCATTCGCCCCAAGTGCTATATCCAGCCGCCTGCACATCTTTGGACTGTGGAAGGAAACCGGAGCACCCGGAGGAAACCCACGTAGACACAGGGAGAACGTGTAGACTCCACCCAAGGCCAGAATCGAACCCAGGTCCCTGGCACCGTGAGGCGGCAGTGCTAACCACTGTGCTACCGTGCCGCCCTCTCATTCTTCTAAGCTCTAGAGAATTCTGTCCCAGCCTCCTCAAGATCTCCTCATAGGAAAATCCCACCATCCCGGCGATTAGTCTGGAAGAACGACAGTCCCACCCCTTTAGGTACCTCCTTGGTGTATCCTTCATGAGAAACCCAGTGATTTCAGTTCCATCTGGCATGGCTGTCAGGTCCTGGGGTGTCAGCTGATTGTAAAGAGCTTGCACAAGGTTCAGATCTCTTCCTGGCAGCTTCTGTGCTGAGCAAGCAAGGCCAAGGATAAGTCGTAGACAGAGGACGTTCCGGCAGGTTCCAAACAGCACGTTCCACACACTCCTCATCATAGTTGGACGTTCTTTAACTGGAACAAAATAGGTAAACCAGTCACCACAGCCACTTTCTTTCACCCAGAAAATATACACAGACATTTTATCGGTGATTTTCCTCCAGAGTTCTGTCTTGCTGAGGTACCTCTGAATTTAAAATCACCCTCCTGTTCAAATCCCTCCCTGACCTCACCTCCCCCTCTAGGGGCAACACGGTAGCACAGCGGTTAGCACTGCTGCTTCACAGCGCCAGGGACCTGGGTTCAATTCCTGCTTGGGCCACTGTCTGTGTGGAGTCTGCACGTTCTCCCCCGTGTCTGCGTGGGTTTCCTCCGGGTGCTCTGGTTTTCTCCCAAAGATGTGCGGGTTAGGTGGATTGGCCATGTTAGATTTCCTCATAGTGTCAGGGGGACTTTCAGGGTAAATATGTGTGGTTACGTGGACAGCGCCTGGGTGGGATTGTTGTCAGTGCAGGCTTGATGGGCCAAATGGCCTCCTTCTGCACTCTAGGGATTCAAAGTCAGGATGGTGACTTGAGGGGAACTTGCAGGTGACGGTGTTCCCAGATATCTGCTGCCCCTGTCCTGATAAATAGTAGAGATCACGGGTTTGGAAGGTGTTTTAAACACTCTGTCATTGGCAGCCAGGCCCCTAAGTTCTGGAAATCCCTCCCTAAACATCCTTATCTCTTTCTCTTTGACCAAACCTTCGATATCTTGTGCAAACGTTTTATCATTATTTGAATACTCAATGCCCCTATTTATCAAACTCTAAAATATTTTGAGGCATTTATTTACTTACATACAATCTGTCAGGAAAAGATGCACTTTATTTTCATC
The DNA here is from genome assembly GCF_964213995.1 of Mustelus asterias. NCBI lineage: Eukaryota > Metazoa > Chordata > Chondrichthyes > Carcharhiniformes > Triakidae > Mustelus > Mustelus asterias. The sequence goes on along the minus strand of NC_135816.1, from coordinate 10,093,029 downwards.
ATCCTTCAAAACCCTCCCATTAAGTATATGTAATGTTGAATTGTTCGGTATTTGATTATGTGTATCTGTTGACTGCTCGCTATATATGATTTGTTACGCCTGGGTTTGGTCATTGCGAAAAATGAAACTAGATTGAGGCAAGCTGCTGTAAATACGAGAGAGCTGATGTTATATATTTAAAAGGGTTGCAGATTGCTTTAAGAGCTGATCGCATGATTTGATGGCGATGTCATAGGGTTTGCACAGAGGCTGCTGCTTTTATTTTCAGTTTTGTATTCTATGCAATGTGGAGAGCAGCTTCTCAATAAACCTTGTTGTTACAGTGAATCCACGTGTGCAAACCACAGGTTTTTCTTTTTCTTTTTTAAAGCCTACAACTTCTAATGTAGTTGGGACATTACAGTGGACCTCTCAAAGCATTGAACAGAACTCTTGTTATACACAGAAACAATGGTGTGTCATCTCTGCATATCTCCGAGGCATAAAACACCACAGTGTACATTCCCATTCCTTATTTTTTTCTCCTTACAACTATCAACAATCAACCACATGTAGCGTGTCTGCTCTTCCATTCATACATTCTACTAAAACGGTCGTGTTTGAAGACGTTCCCTGCCTGGCAAGATCTCCACACTTGTATCATCAAGAAAATTTGAGATGATGTTCCCCGCATCCAAACCAAAATGATCTTTAAGATCATGACACTGCATTCTTACCCCTTGATGGAGTGAACTCAGGGATCAAACTCAGACTTGATTTTGTTTCCAAGGCCCTGGTATGGCAACGTATTAACACAGTGAGGTATGAATCATAGAATCATAGAATCATTAGAGGGATTAATAATTCACAGGTCTCTGGCTGAGATGTCCTCATATTCTCCTTTCTGCCTCAGCAGCGCCCACCTTTCCTTTTGGGGCTGAAGGCCCTCTGATTGGGCCTTCCACCCACCAACAGTGGACACCGAGATGGCCTCTTAATTAATCACATCCCTTAAAAGCCAGTGGCTGAGCAGCACACCACGGGGCCTGTATATGGTCCCATTGTCAGTATCACAACCCAACTGGGCAATGTTTCAGGTCTGTCCAGGTGAATGTTAGAACAAGGGGGTTGAATGGCCCATACCTAGGCCTATATTCCTGAGCTCCAACTTGCCTATTTTCCTGTGCCCACCCATGTTCCTATTTTTGTCAAGAAAACATGAAGCCATCTGACTCATGGGATGTGGGCATCACTGCCCAGGCCAGCATTTGTTGCCCATCCCTAATTGCCCTTGAACTGAGTGTCTTGTTGGGCCATTTCATAGAACAGTACATAGAACAGTACAGCACAGAACAGGCCCTTCGGCCCACGATGTTGTGCCGAGCTTTATCTGAAACCAAGATCAAGCTATCCCACTCCCTATCATCCTGGTGTGCTCCATGTGCCTATCCAATAACCGCTTAAATGTTTCTAAAGTGTCTGACTCCACTATCACTGCAGGCAGTCCATTCCACACCCCAACCACTCTCTGCGTAAAGAACCTACCTCTGATATCCGTCCTGTATCTCCCACCACGAACCCTATAGTTATGCCCCCTTGTAATAGCTCCATCCACCCGAGGGCAGTTGAGAATCAACCACATTGCTGTGGCTCTGGAGTCACATGTAGGCCAGACCGGATAAGGACGGCAGATTTCCTTCCCTAAAGGACATTAGTGAACCAGATAGGTTTTTCCAAAAATTAATAATGGTTGTCATGGTCACCATTCCTGATGTCCTCAAAAAGGTTCAAAGCAAGAGCAGTGCCATATGCAATTTGCCCCAAGGTCGAAGAAGAATTAATACAACTCGGTAACACTGGTGTGTTAGAGCCAGTTACAATGAGTGACTGGGCTACCACCATCGTACCTGTCATGAAACCAGATGGTTCAGTTCTTATTTGTGGTGATTTTAAAACAATCATAAATCCAGTGTGGTGCTAATCAATATCTCTTTAATTGAAGATTTGTTAGCTGGGTTATCAGGTGGGCAGAGATTCAGCAAGATTGATCTTTCACAAGTATATTTACAGATGAGTATAACTGCTGAATCTCATCTGTTGTTTACCATCATTACTCATAAAAGTATTTTTCATTATAAAAGATTGCCTTTTGGAATAACATCTGCAGTCAGCCTTATTCCAAAGATCAATTTTTAGTGATCTCTGTGGTGTACAATGTCACCTGGATGATATTCTAATTACAGGGTCCAGTAAACAGGAGCATATGAATAATTTAGAAGCAAAATTGGAACATCTTCAAGCACGTGGTCTGCGTATTAAGAAAGGAAAGTGTGACTTTTTTCAGGCTTCAGTCCAATATTTGGGTCACATTATTGATAGCAAAGGCCTACACCAAACAACTAAAAAGATGGACACTATCTTAAAAAGCACCACTTCTGATGAATGTGACACAATTAAGGTCCTTTCTCAGATTAGTAAATTATTATGGCAAATGTGTTCCTTACATTATTGAAGCCATTGCATAACTTACTGTGTGTGAAACAGTCATGGGACTGAACAACAGAATGTGAAAAAGCATACAAGGATGTCAAAGATGCTCTGCAGATGTCTGAAGTATTGTTTCATTTTAATCCAAGGCTACCATTACTGTTTGCTTGTGAAGCTTCACCTTGTGGAGTAGGGGCAGTAGTTTCACATGTTCTGCCTTTGGGAGAAGAATGGCCAATAGCTTTTGCTTCGTGTACTCTGACTCGTGCTGAATCTAACTGTGCTCAGCTAGAAAAAGCAGCATTGAATATAATTTTTGGCACGTGAAGGTTTCATCATTATTTATATGGTTGTCATTTCACATTATTGACTGATCATCGACATTTAATTACTATCTTTGAGCTGTATGAAGCCATACTGTCATTAGCTGCTTGCCGAGTGCAAAGATGGTCACTGATCTTATCTGCACACTCTGATGGTATAAAATATCGTCAATCAGAGTGCCATACTCATGCATTGGGGGTGGCACAGTGGTTAGCACTGCTGCCTCACAGTGCCAGGGACCCGGGTTCAATTCCCGGCTTGGGTCACTGTCTGTGCAGAGTCTGCACGTTCTCCCCGTGTCTGCGTGGGTTTCCTCCGGGTGCTCCGGTTTCTTCCCACACTCTTAAAGTTGTGCTGGTTAGGTGCATTGACCCAAACAGGCACCAGACTGTGGCGACTAGGGGAATTTCACAGTAACTTCATTGCAGTGTTAATGTAAGCCTTACTTGTGACTAATAAATAGACTTTACCTTACTTTATCATGCTTACCTTTACCCTATTGAGCAGATACCACCAACTGACTTTGCTAATATTCTTTATTTTTCGCTAGTAGATCATTTGCCTGTGAGAGCTTCTTAAGTTCGGACATACCAGAAATGATCCCATGATGGGGAAAGTGATGGATGTGGTATTGAAAGGAATGATAGCTGGAATGTATCGTACCCATCCTGATTTGAAATCATTTGTGTGTCAAGAAAGTCTGAGTTGCTGATGAAAGGTGGGTGTCTATTGTGGGAATCTAAATATTCATTCCCCTTGTCTGCATTGAAGAGTTCTTGAACAACTACATAAAGGATATCCTGGTCTAGTCCAGATGAAGGAATTAGCATGTTATTTTTGGTGGCCAGATCTGGATGCTTTTATTGAAGAAGAAGTGGGACAGTGTCAGTCCTGTGCATAAGTAAGAAATACTTCCTTGGGAGTGGTTCTAAAATGCTATAGTAATTATCGCATACAGATTTTGCTGGTCTGTTTGAGGGTTACATGTACTTCGTCATAATTGATGCACTCTCAAAGTGGCCAAAAGTTGTTGTCATGAGATCTACTGCATCTGAACAAAGCATTGAAAAACTTGATGAAATCTTTGAAAGATTTAATAAACCGGAACAGATTGTTAATGATAATGGTTCACAGCTTATTTCACAAGAGTTTGAGGAATATCTCAAAGTGAATGGTATTCAGCATGTAAAATCTACACCTTATCACCAGTCAACCAATGGATTAGCTGAAAGATTTGTACAATCCTTCAAGTGTTCTTTAGAAATTTCAAAAAACAAGGTTCGTTATCATGTTGTATGGACAGCTTTTTGGCTCCTTATGGAAACACTGCTAATGCGGCTATCCAAAGTTCATCTGCGTAACTACTCTTCAAGAGAAAGTTGAGAATTACTTTTGATTTGTTATAACCTCCAGAAACTTCAGAGATAGTGAAGCATCAACAACAATCTCAAGTTTCTAGATGTGAAACAAGGGCAAAACAACACTAATTTCAACAAGGGGGTTGAATGTTGGCATGTAATTATGCCACGAGTGAGAAATGGGTTCCAGCCAGTCCAATTTCTCACATGGTTCAAAATGAAGATGAACTAGTTTCACGATGCTGTGCTGACCAATTGTTGCCATCTTGAAATGATTTCTCAGAATCATCTGCAGAAGTAGCATCTCCTTTAGTTCCCAGTGTTTAACGAGTGAGGGAATTGCTGAAAGCAAAAGGATGTGGCTGCTCGGTGCAGCTGGAATGAGATTGATGTTGGGTAATGAGATACAGGTCAGTTGGATGGGACTAGCTGACAAGGCCGAGGGTGTAAACGGTACAGTACAAGCTCAAGACAAGACCGAGGGGCTGAATGGACGGTTTCTTATGTTCTTATTCCAATACTGATAGCAACAACTCTCTGTTTCTCTAATTCTCGATAACTGTTAAACTCAGTCTAATCCAGATCCCAGTCTGGGATCCACTCTGTCTGACCCTGATCCCAGTCCAGGATCCAGTCTGTCTGATCCTGATCCCAGTCCAGGATCCAGTCTGTCTGATCCCGATCCTGGTCCGTTACATTTTGTTACTTTATTCAGTGGGTGAGGTGTAATTCACTGGTCTGGGAGAACACCTCGCCCTGCCTCCTGTATTTGAGCTTTCTGTTGCGGGTTTGGATTTAAAATGTCACCATTTCAAGCTCAGCCATTCCACAAATAAAAATCACCTTCGGCAAACGCTGTGTTAGAGGGAGTCTGGCCAGGATTTTACCCATTGTCACAGCATCTCTCCCCACCTGGATAAACTGAATGTGAAGCTTTAAGGCAGAGCGTGTTTTAATCTAACCTCGACACAGCCCAGTCTGCACTCTCAGTAACGTTCTTGCTGCTCAGACAGTTCAGGCTGTCTGCTGATCAGTCCGCTATCTGCTTATTCAGATGCGACATTCCCTGGTTCAGCAATTTCCTTTCTTTTGTGACTCACTTTGAGATGTCACCCGGGCAGGTGAGGTTGTAAACCTGCGGCAGGTCTGCAACGTACGACACATCTGTTTAAGCCATCAAGACAGCCTTTGCGTTCAGCCAGAGAAAGGGTTAAAACCGCCCTGACAAGCTTTGCAAGTTGTCGAAACTTAAAAAAAGGGGCTCTTACCTCTGTTGCTTCAGCTTCACAGCGTTGTCTGAATCGAGTTGATCGAGAATTTCAGAGCCCTAGTTATAATCCCAGGCGCGTTTCCCAGACTGAATTGAGTTGCGGTGAATTGAAAATAAGCAAACGTTCCCCCCCACCCCTCCGGAACCTTCCGCAGAATCACTCGGCGTTCCGGGGCGGAGAGATCTACTCCAAAAGCTGAGCTGGACCAGAATGTGTGGTTGCGATCCCTTGCTCCTGTCAGTGTGTTGGTGAACAGGGTAGATTTGCATTACGCACACCAGGCAGTGATTACAAACTGACTCTGCCCCGAGCTTTTCACTCACTTTGCAAACTGGGCTGCGGAACTTCCCAGCGATTAAAACAAGGCAAAGGAACAGAAATATATCTATACTTATATCCCAAATGGTGCTGAATGCAGAGAGAGAATGGAGCCACCTGCTCTATCAGAGAGGGGAACACCTCTTGCCACCATCAGGCTTTACCCAGCAATTTTGAGGGTTAAACCAAATGAAGTTCTTTCTTTCTTTCAATTGCAAGGCTGAATGTCAGCACAGTAAAGCCTTGTTCAGGAAGAATTCTGCAGGGTCAGCTTGGCTCAGACTGTCCAACTCAGGAAGAACAAACTTTTATCCCTGTACTTATCTCAGGATATCCCAACACCCTCCGCAGACACCGTGGTGCTATTGAGGTGCAGTAAGATGGGAAAGCACAGCAGCAAGGTTTGTGCACAGAAAGCCCCCACAAACTGCAATATGATCGGCGCAGTTATAGATCAGACAATCCCTACAGCGCAGAAGGAGGCCATTCAGCCCTTCCGACAGAGCATCTTACCCAGGCCCTATCCCTGTAGTGGATGGCACGGTGGCACAGTGGTTAGCACTGTTGCCTCACAGCGCCAGGGACCCGGGTTTGATTCCCGGCTTGGGTCACTGTCTGTGTGGAGTCTGCACGTTCTCCCCGTGTCTGTGTGGGTTTCCTCCGGGTGCTGCGGTTTCCTCCCATAGTCGGAAAGACTTGCTGGTTCGGTGGATTAGCCATGCTAAATTCTCCCTCAGGCGCCGGAGTGTGGCAACTAGGGGAATTTCACAGTAACTTCATTGCAGTGTTAGTGAAAGCCTACTTGTGACTCTTATAAATAAACTTTTAACTTTGTAATTCCACACATTTATCCTGTTAATCCACCTAACCTGCAGATCCTTTGGATATTAAGGGGCAAGTTACCATGGCCAATCCACTAAAGGTAGATGTTAGAGGTAGATTCTTGTCACAGGTAGGTTCTTTACTCAGAGAGTAGTAAGGGCGTGAAATGCCCTGCCTGCAGCAGTGGTGGACTCGTCAACGTTGAGAGCGTTCAAGTGGTTATTGGATAAACATATGGATGATATTGGAATAGTGTCGATTAGAGGGGCTTTAGATTGGTACCACTGGTCGGCGCAACATCGAGGGCCGAAGGGCCTGTACTGCGCTGTAATGTTCTATGTTCTATGTTCTATAAAGGTTGCACATCTTTGGACTGTGGGAGGAAACCGGAGCACCCGGAGGAAACCCACGCAGACACAGGGAGAACTTGCAAACTCCACACAGACAGTGACCCAAGGCCGGAATTGAACCTGGGTCCCTGGCGCTGTGAGGCAGCAGTGCTAACCACTGTGCCACCGTGCTGCCCAATTGCAGCAACCACTCTGGTTCGCACTGTGGTGAACAGTGAGGAAATCCCAGAGATGAGAATTAGAGGAATGCAGAGATCCCGGAGGTGGTGGGATTGGAAGAGCCGTCTCTGGCCATTTCATCACAAGACCGGCGAATCTTCCTCATAGGAGGAAAACGTAACCCCCATCGCCTGGATTAAATTCCACCCAGTGACTATTCATAAATCAAAGGATCGTTTCAACTTACCCTGCTGGTGTCAAAGATTTGTGTACATTCACCACAACACCTCACCATTCCCTCAGCTGTTTCAATTTGTGTAATATACTTGTTATCATGTCTCCCTGTTCCTCTTAACATCTCATTTGATTTGATTTGATCAAACCACTTCTCCGCCTTAAATCTCATTGGCCATCTGTCTGCCCCATTACCCAGCAGCACTCAAGAAGCTTGACATCATCCAGGACAAAGCAGCCCATTTGATTTTCAAAGAACAAAGAATATTACAGCACAGGAGCAGGCCCTTCGGCCCTCCAAGCCTGCACTGACCATGCTGCCCATCTGATCTAAAACCCCCTATCCTTCCAGAAGACCAGAAGACATAGGAGCGGAATTAGGCCACTTGGCTCATCGAATCTGCTCCGCCATTCAATCATGGCTGATATTTTTCTCATCCCCATTCTCCTGCCTTTTCCCCATAGCTCCTGGTCCCCTTATTAATCAAGAACCTATCTATCTCTGTCTTAAAGACACTCAATGACCTGGCCTCCACAGCCTTCTGCGGCAAAGAGTTCCACAGATTCACCACTCTCTGGCTGAAGAAATTCCTCCTCATCTCTGTTTTAAAGGGTCGTCCCTTTAGCCTGAGTTTGTGCCCTCAGGTTCTAGTTTTTCCTACTAGTGAACGGTGAATAGGGTGAACGGTGGGAAGCTTTTCCCCGGGTCGGTGGTGACGTTCACGAGGGGTCATAGGTTCAAGGTGAAGGGGGGGAGGTTTAACACAGATATCAGAAGGACATATTTCACACAGAGGATCGTGGGGGCCTGGAATGTGTTGCCGGGCAAGGTGGTGGAGGCGGACACACTGGGAACGTTTAAGACTTATCTAGATAGCTATATGAACGGAGTGGGAATGGAGGGATACAAAAGAGTGGTCTAGTTTGGACCAGGGAGCGGCGCGGGCTAATTGTTCCTTGTTTCTCGTTTCAAGGCTTCATTCTATGATCATCTTGCTGGTGCCAGTACAGAGCGAGACTGCGGATAGTTGGGAACCTGTCTCGGGGGCAGGGAATTCATATGGTGTTCGTGGAAGTGGAAATGACTAGGGTTGGGAAGCATTTTCCGATCAGGGCCATTGTGATCTCCTGGACTCGTTTCGATCGCCTCAGGGGATCGGAGAGGAATTTCCCAGATTTTTTTTCCCCATATTGGCCCTGGGGTTTTCACTCTGGGTTTTCGCCTCTCCCTGGAGATCACATGGTCTGGAATGGGGGGGTGGGGGTGAGTTAATAGGTTGTGATGAACAAAGCATCGTAGCTGTGAGGGACAGCTCGGTGGATAGGATATTGGTATGTAGATAGGCTGGAAAATTGGGCGGGGATCCTGGATTCAGGATTCAATCCTGGACCGGGGAGCGGCGCGGGCTTGGAGGGCCGAAGGGCCTGTTCCTGTGCTGTATTGTTCTTTGTTCTTTGTTCTAGTGGAAACATTCTTTCCACGTCCACTCTATCCGGGCCTCGCAGTATTCTGTAAGTTTCAATAAGATCCCCCTCATCCTTCTAAACTGCAATGAGTACACACTCAGAGTCCTCAACCAGGGACCATTCTATTCACATCCTATTCATGTATTTGTCAAGACGCCCTAAAAGTCACTATCGTATCTGCTTCCACGATTTGATTTGATTTGAGTTGATTTATTATTGTCACATGGATTGCGATACAGTGAAAAGTATTGTTTCTTGTGTGTTAAACAGACAAAACATACAGCTTATGGAGTACATGGGGAGAAGGAAAGGGTGCAGTTACAGGTAGGGTGAAGAGAAAGGTCAGTTTAATTGGTACCCCTTCCACTAACATTGACTCCCTGTACCACCAACACACAAGGGCAGCCATGTGTACCATCTACAAGATGCACTGCAGCAACTCACCAAGCTTCCTCAGACAGCACCTTCCACCTAGAAGGACAAAGGCAGCAGACTCATGAGAACACCACCACCTGCAAGTTACCCTCCAAATCACTGACTATCCTGTTCAGAAAGGCCGTTCACTGCAATCTTCTCAAGGGGCAATTAAGTATGGACAACAAATTCTGACCTAGCCAGCAACACCCACGCTTTCAAAAATCTGTTTTGTTCTCCAGAAGTTTGTTCCTATCCTCCTCATTGTTTAATACAGTTCAGAGATTCCATTTATCTGCAAACTTTGAAACTCTGTCCAGTAAACCCAAATCCGGGTCATTAATATTTATTGAAAGGGAACTTGCCCTCAACTGACCCCTGCGGAACACCAGCGTGTAATTCTGTCTGAGAAAAACAAATGCTCATCAATATTCTCTCCCCTGCCTCCCTCAGACAAGTTCACTAAAACAGCTTATCTGGCTGTTACCGTTTTGTATTTTGTTCTGAGCTTGCTGTGTGTGAATTGGCTGCTGCATTTCCTCCAGGGCAACACTGTTAGATACGATTCTGTGACTGGGCAGCACTTGCTAAACAATCCTGAGTGTGTTAACGGCTACACCGACAGTCAATTTAGGATAATTGGTGGAGTTTGTTAAGTGGCTTATTTCCATTTGTTAGAAGCAACACTTTCACCCATTCTCTGCAACAAGAGGAACATGGTCAAGCTTGGTGCTTCTATTTGAATTACCTGGGAGCTTAGAGAGCCTATAGTTCCGCATTACTTTCTTCATGGCAACGCTTCGGCCAATCAGAGTCAACTTGTCAACCAATCAACCTATTCACTTGTAGTATAAATTGCTGTGATAATTTAAAATTTGGCATTCTTCTGTTTGTCCTGATGAGTGCGAGATGAAAGCTTCAGCAACATGTGTCTCTTTTCAGAAATATACTATGACAATGACTACACTTTCTTCCAAGATGGTAATATGCTTTTGCAGGCCTCACAGCACCAGGGACCCGGGTTCGATTCCCGGCTTGGGTCACTGTCTGTGTGGAGTTTGTACATTCTCCCCGTGTCTGCATGGGTTTCCTCCGGTTTCCTCCCATACTCCAAAGATGTGCAGGTTACGTTGATTGGCCATGCTAAATGTGCAGGGTCCTGCGATAGGGCGGAGGTGGGGGGGGGGGGGGGGGGGGGGGGGGGGGGCGGGGGGAGGGGGGCAGCGGGGGGAGGGAAGGGGGGAGTAGGTCTGCGTAAGATGCTCTGCTGGAGAGTCAATGCGGACTCAATGGACCAAATGGCCTCCTTCTGCATTGTATTTGATTTGATTTATTATTGTCACATGTATTAACATACAGTGAAAAGTTTTGTTTCTTGTGTGCTATACAGACAAGGCATACCGTTCATAGAGAAGGAAATGAGAGAGTGCAGAATGCAGTGTTACAGTCATAGCTAAGGTGTAGAGAAAGATCAACTTAATGCAAGGTAGGTCCATTCAAAAGTCTGACGGCAGCAGGGAAGAAGCTGTTCTTGAGTCGGTTGTGCGCGACCTCAGAATTTTGTATCTTTTTCCAGACAGAAAAACATGGAAGAGAGAATGTGCGGGGTGCGTGGTGTCCTTAATTATGCTGGCTACTTTTCCGAGGCAGCAGGAAGTGTAGACAGAGTCAATGGATGGGAGTCTGGTTTGCGTGATGGATTGGGCTACATTCACGACCTTTTGTAGTTCCTTGCGGTCTTGGGCAGAGCAGGAGCCATACCAAGCTGTGATACAATGGTTCTGTAGGTACAGCCACCAATGGGGGAGCGATGGAAACTGAGGATGCTTGAGAGAGCTGAACTGGAGGAGTGTGGAGATGCGGGAGGTTTTGAGACAGGGTTGGAGGGGGCTGGTTAACAGTTCAGAACTGAAAGCGTAAAAGGTGATTACATGGCCAGACAGCTGTAATAATGGAAAGCACTTGGAGCAAACCCATCGGTAATTGAAGACACAGATTGTTTAGAAAGTGTTAGTTCTGGTTTGATTTCCCCAATATATTAAAAACAGAGAGAAATCCCAAACTGCCCAAAAACAGCCGCAGGGAGAGTGAGAGACAACGCGGAACAGAGGAGAGAACTGTTCACAAATAAAATCAGCAGCAAAGCTCCTTTTAAAACAGGAAAACCCTGGGAGTTCAGTCGGAGGTTGGGATAATCCTGGAATCTTGGAGATCTTCCCTCAACGGTTCTGTCTGAGTGGGTCACACACAACGTGAAGCCTCATGCTCAGTGTCTGCAGTACGGTGTGTTTCATTGCACTCAGTACCCTTGGGATAGCTGAGAGGTGTGGGTGGGAGGGGGGGCAATAATCCAGGGAGCCCCTCCCCCACCCCCGCTACTCCTGCGACTACAAACGGGCAGCACACTGCTCCTTAACCTGTCCTGTCAGCAGATCTCAGTCACTGCTCCCTGCCTGTCTGTAATGGCTCTGAGGGTGAATGGAGGCAAAACCTGGGGGTGGGGGAAGGGGGGTGTGTGAGGAGGACAGAGAGAGAGGTATAGACAAAGGAGAAGAGAGATACAGAGCGACATAGTGACAGACACAGAGACAAAGAGAGAGTTTGAGACATGAGAGAGACAGAGGCAAAGAGAGAGAGGCTACTTTCTCAGAAGACGAAGGAAATTTGGCATGTCAGCTACGACTCTCACCAACTTTTACAGATGCACCATAGAAAGCATTCTTTCTGTTTGTATCACAGCTTGGTATGGCTCCTGCTCTGCCCAAGACCACAAGAAACTACAAAAGGTCATGAATGTAGCCCAATCCATCACGCAAACCAGCCTCCCATCCATTGACTCTGTCTACACTTCCTGCTGCCTCGGCAAAGCAGCCAGCATAATTAAGGACCCCACGCACCCTGGACATTCCACCTTCTTCTGTCGGGAAATATATACAAAACTCTGAGGTCATGTACCAACCAATTCAAGAACAGCTTCTTCCCTGCTGCTGTCAGAATTTTGAATGGACCTACCTCGCGTTAAGTTGATCTTTCTCTACACCCTAGCTATGACTGTAACACTGCATTCTACACTCTCTCATTTCCTTCTCTAAGTACCTTATTGTCTGTATAGCGCGCAAGAAACAATACTTTTCACTGTATACTAATACATGTGACAATAATAAATCAAAAATAAGTCTCAAGAACAGAGGCATGCGAGAGAGAGAGAGGAACAGAGAGAAGTAAAGTTTATTTATCAGTCACAAGTAAGGCTTACATTAACACTGCAATGAAGTTACTCTGAAATTCCCCTAGTCGCCACTGTCCGGTGCCTGTTCAGGTTAATGCACCCTAACCAGCACGTCTTTCAGAACATGGGAGGAAATCAGAGCACCTGGAGGAAACCCACGCAGACATGGGGAGAATGTGCAGTCTCCACACAGACAATGATCCAAGTCGGGAACCGAACCCAGGTCCTTGGCGCTGTGAGGCAGCAGTGCTAACCATTGTGCCACCGTGCTGCCCACTGGTGGGAGAGTGAGAGACAGACAGACAGAGAGAAAGAGAGAGAGTGAGAGTCAGGAATGGAAAGAAGGATTGAGAGATGACACATGGATCCCAAGCCGAAAGGTAAATTATGGAACTGGAGACAATTGCTTACCCTGACAGTTCCTTCATTTACATTTACAGAATTACGTATGTCTGACTTCTGCCTATGAGCCCAATATCCCGGCAGTCCCTCTCTCTATTATTTTGGAGCACTGGTTAAAGAAACTAAAATAATTAGAAACTAATTCATGTGACAAGGGGTAATGCAACTAAAGGTGGGATTTTCCAGCCGCACCCTGCCCGAGACAGGAAATTCCCGCCCAAGCTCATCGGATCTCTGCGTGGTCCACCAGGTTTTCTGTCCCGCCCGCTCCGATTCCCATGGCGGGTGGAACGGGAAAATTCTCCCCAATATCATTGTGGGGATTGATAATGCATGGCAGCACCCTCTGCGGTGCCCACTGCTCACCTGGAGGCCTCAAGTGGACCATCAACCAAATAACTCCTTTATAAAAAGACAATTTAGTCAATAAAGCAAGTGACAGCCCCCAGGGGCACGGTGACAGAGGACAAATATTAAAGGAACCATCACCAAATTAAATCAGGATATCATTCTGTGACTGATGAAGCATTGGCTGTGTAAGGCCTGGAGTGTGCCAGTGGACACTGCCAGTGGACACCTCCAGTGGGCACTGCCAGTGGACAACTCCAGTGGACACTGCCAGTGGACACCTCCATTGGACACTGTGAAGAGATTTCCAGTAGGAACTGCCAGTGGACACCTCCAGTGGACACTGCAAGTGGACAACTCCAGTGGACACTACCAGTGGACAACTCCAGTGGACACTGCCAGTGGACACTGCGTGCTTCCTCTCCTGGGACACCCAACCACAAACATATCCAGGAAGAGAGGCTGACAGTTGGGCCAGATGACCTCGCTTGACCGCTGTTATCTGGACCTGTTGATGGCCAACTCAGTAAGAAGTCCCACAACACCAGGTTAAAGTCCAACAGGTTTATTTAGTAGCACATGGTCCATATACCTCTATTCTCTGCCTATTCATGTATCTAACCAGATGCCTCTTGAACATTGTTATAGAATCTGCTTCCACCACCTCCTCCGGCAGCTCATTCCAGGCATTCACCACCCTCTGTGTGAAAAACTTCCACCTTACACCTCTTTTAAACCTTCCCCTTCTCACTGTCAACCTACGCCCCCAAGTAATTGACCCTCTGACCCTGGGAAAAAGACTGACTATCCACTCTATTCAAGCCTGTCATAATCTTGTAAACCTCTATCAGGTCCCCCCTCATCCTCCAACACTCCAATGAAAACAGTCCAAGTTTGTTCAACCTTTCTTCATAGTCCATAATCCTCCAAACCAGGCAACATCCTGAGAAATCTCTTCTGCACCCTTTCCAATGCATCAACATCCTCCCGGTAGTGTGGCAACCACTATACAGTGAATAGTGAAATAGTGTATAGCATAGACAGTGAAAAGTATTGTTTCTTGCACGCTATACAGACAAAGCATACCGTTCATAGAGAAGGAAGGGAGAGGGTGCAGAATGTAGCGTTACAGTCATAGCTAGGATGCAGAGAAAGATCAACTTAGTACGAGGTAGGTCCATTCAAAATCTGATGGCAGCAGGTAAGGAGCTGTTCTTGAGTCGGTTGGTACGTGACCTCAGACTGCTCCCTCTCCAGAGCCACCTGGCCTCAAATGTAGCCATGGTAGCGGGGCAGACAGACAGGCCTGACAGACCCCTCGACTGCCCATTGTCTGGAGCTGTTAATGGCCACCTCAACCAGGCCCTCTTCCATCCTCCCTCCTTCCTCCTCCCTCCCTCCTCTTCCCTGCCCCCTCCTCACTTCCCCCTTCCTCCCTCCTCCCTCCTCCCCCCTCCTCCCTCCTCCCCCCTCCTCCCTCCTTCCCCCTCCTCCCTCCTCCCCCCTCCTCCCTCCTCCCCCCTCCCCCCTCCTCCCTCCTCCCTCCTCCCTCCCCCCTCCCCCCACTTGGTTGAGTCTCTCTTTATAAGTGTTCGAGGTACTTATTTAACCCAATGCCCTCAGCTGCAAATCTTAACAATTTAATTAACATGTCATTAGCAAGAGACGCAAAGACGGAGGAAGAGAGAGAGACAGGGAGGGAAAGAGAGGGACAGAAAAGAGGGAGAAAGAGTGAGTGTGTGTGAGAGAGAGAGAGAGAGAGAAGAATAAACAAAAGGAAACCTTGCCAGGACTTGTCTCTCCTTCTTCACTGCCGCCTGGTTTTCACTTTTCCACTCAGTATTTCTATCTTGGGGAGTTTCTCTTCACAGACATTCCCTGATCGGAGCTGGACAATTCTAGTCCATTCTGCTCTCATTTCACATTCGCTGCTGCTGCGGGATTTTGCGAGTGTATTTTTTAAGCTGGTATTTGGGATGTTGGTGACCTTTTCAGTTCTG
This sequence comes from Mustelus asterias, assembly GCF_964213995.1. Lineage (NCBI taxonomy): Eukaryota > Metazoa > Chordata > Chondrichthyes > Carcharhiniformes > Triakidae > Mustelus > Mustelus asterias. Next base: position 10,077,867 of record NC_135816.1, on the reverse strand, counting down.
TATGAAGTGTCCACTCTCAGTAAGTCCAGCATGGGACTGGAGGCGCACGTAGACCCAGGCTGGATGGGACAGCATGGGGTGTGTCTCGCAGTTGACCATTTTCTGGTGTTGCCTCCTTTATGTAATTCTTGAAGAAATCAATGCCATAAACCCACAATCTCAGCATAGCAAATCTAGACATACAGAGAAAGGTGAGTGAGGAGAGAGAGAGATACAGACAAAGTGGCAACGCAGGTGGAGAATGTAGTCAAGAAGGCATACGGCATGCTTGCCTTCATTGGCCGGGGCATTGAGTATAAAAATTGGCAGGTCATGCTGCAGCTGTACAGAACCTTAGTTAGGCCACATTTGGAATATTGTGTACAATTCTGGTCGCCACACTACCAGAAGGATGTGGATGTTCTGGAGAGGATCCAGAAGAGGTTTACCAGGATGTTGCCTGGTCTGGAGGGTATTAGCTACGAGGAAAGGATGGATAAATTCAATTTGTTCTCACTGGAATGATGGAGGTTGAGGGGTGACCTGATAGAGGTTTACAAGATTACGAGTGGCATGGACAGAGTGGATAGTCAGATGCTCTTTCCTAGGGTAGAAAAGTCAAGTATTAGGGGACATAGGTTTAAGGTGCGTGGGGAAAAGTTTAGAGGAGATGCGTGAGGCAAGTTTTTTACACAGAGGGTGGTGAATGTCTGGAACGTGCTGCCCGGGGAGGTGGTGGGAGCAGGTACGATAGCGGCATTTAAGGGGCAACTAGACAAATACATGAATAGGATGGGAATGGAAGGATACGGACGCTGTAAGTGCATACAGTTTTAGTTTAGTTAGGGCATCATGATTGGCTTGGAGGGCCAAAGGGCCTGTTCCTGTGCTATACTGTTCTTTGTTCTTTGAAGGTGACAGAAACCGAGAGAGGGGAGTGCTGCACTGTCAGAGGTACCATTCTCCAGGCGAGACGTCAAACTGGAATCATATCAATCCTGCCAGATGGATATAAAATATCTCAAGAACAACCCTCAAGGAGCTTGACACCATCCAGGACAAGACAGTCCGCTTGATCTTTTGACAAACATTCACTCCTTCCACCACCAATGCTCAGTAGCAGCAGTGTGTACTATCTACAAGCTGCATTGCAGGAACTCACCAAGGTTCCTTAGGCAGCACCTTCCAAATCCACGACCACTTCCATATAGAAGGACAAGGGCAGCAGATACATGGGAACACCACCACCAGCAAGTTCCCCTCCAAGTCACTCACCATCCTGACTTGAAAATATATCGCTGTTCCTTCGCTGCCATTGGGTCGAAATCCTGGAACTCCCACCCTAACAGCACTGTGGGTGTACCTACCAAGAATGGACTGCAGTGGTTCAAGAAGGCAGCTCACCACCACATTTTTTTTGATTTGCTCAAGGTATGGACAGCACGGTGGCACAGCGGTTAGCACTGCTGCCTCACAGTGCCAGGGACCCTGGTTCAGTAACGGCCTTGGATCGCTGTCTGTGTGGAGTTTGCACATTCTCCCCATGTCTGCATGGGTTTCCTCCGGGTGCTCTGGTTTCCTACCACAGTCCAAAGATGTGTGTGTTAGTTTGATTAGTCATGCTAAATTGACCCTAGTGTTAGGGGATTAGCAGGGTAAATATGTGGGGTTACGGGAATAAGATCTGGGTGGGGTTGTGGTTGGAGCAGACTCGATAGGCCGAATGGCCTCCTTCTGCACTGTAGGATTCTATGATTCTATGTGGGCATCGCCGGCTTGGCAGCATTTATTGCTCATCCTTAATTGCCCTTGTGGAGGCAGTTATGTGTCAACCACATTGCTGTGGCTCTGGAGTCACATGTAGGCCAGACCGGGTAAGTACAGCAGATTTCCTTCCCTAAAGGATATTAGTGAACCAGATGCGTTTTTCCAACAATCGACAATGGTTTCATGGTCATCAGTAGACTTTTACTGAATTGAAATTACATCATCTGCCGTGATGGGATTCGAACACTGGCCCCCAGACCCTGGGGCGTATCCGGATTATAGCTCCGACGAGGGGTCATCCAGACTCGAAATGTTGGCTCTATTCTCTCTCCACAGAGGCTGTCAGACCTGCGGAGATTTTCCAGTGCTTTCTGTTTATGTACCTGGGTTACTAGTTCAGTGACCACAATGCCCCCCTCCCCCCCCTCCCCGCGCCCCCCCGCAGCTAGGCCAGCCCTTATTACCCATCTTTAATTGCCCTTCTCAAGGACCTAGCCAGCAAGTCTCACAACCCTTGGAAAAACGAATGATGTTCTAACCATTCCAGACCCCAGTGTTTCTGTCCAATTATTTTTACTGGGACATCAACAAAACTCACAAATTCTACACCCCTTGATGAGTGAGTCTGTCAGTTTAAACTTTATAAAAATGTCTATAAGATTATGAGAGGCATGTACAGAATGGATAGCCTGAAGCTTTTTCCAGGGTGGAAGAGACATTTACTAGGGGGCATAGGTTTAAGATGCGAGGGGGAAGGTTTAAAGGAGATGTCCGAGGCAGGTTTTTTACACAGAGGGTGGTGGGTGCCTGGAACTCGCTGCCGGGGGAGGTAGTGGAAGCGGATACAATAATGACTTTTAAGTGGCGTCTTGACAAATACATGAATGGGATGGGAATAGAGGGATATGGTCCCCGGAAGGGTAGGGGGGGTGGTTTTAGTTCAGTCGGGCAGCATGGTCGGTGCAGGCTTGGAGGGCCGAAGGGCCTGTTCCTGTGCTGTAATTTTCTTTGTTCTTTCTTCTTTGTTCTATCCGAAAAGAGACAGATTTGGATAGAGAGACGAAAAAACAGGAGAGGGATGGGTGAAAGAGAAAGAAAAATAGAGAGAGAGAAAAGAGTTAGACAAAGTGAGAGGCTGCTTAGAGGGAAAGAGCAGGCAGGAGAGAGAGGGAAGGAAAAAGAGGAGGAAAGAGAGAGAGAGAGAGCGAGAGCAAGGGGGAGACATCAAAAGAAGAGACTGAAAAAGAGAGATATCAAGAAAAGCAGATAGAGTGAAAATTAGAAATGAAAAGATGGTAAAAGGGATCCAGAGAAATGAGGAGGGATGGAAAGACAGTGAGAGGAGAAGGATGAGACAGTGGGAATGTGAGGAAGGAGAAAAGGGGTTGATGGAGGGGGAGTGTGGAGAGGCAGGCGCTTCCTTCTGGGCTTTGGTCACAGTGGAAAATCCAATTCCTGTTCTGGGAATGGGAAAAGGGTTTGTTGGCAGATGGCCCCATCTAGTGTCCAAGCTGCTCGGTGCAGTGCAGGTGAGATAAACATCCCTCTGTTCCACAGAAAACTCCCTTCATCCACACACAGATCAAACCGCTCAGTTTTACAGAAGCTTCATCGAGCTGCCTCAGCAGCGGGGCCCTGGGAAACTGCCTCATCCCGGAGTCAGGGGGCTCTGCGTTCAACTCCTACTAAAGAGAGCAGGGAATAAAATCCAAGCAGACATTCCCAAGTGCAGTACTGAGGGAGTGCCGCACTGTCAGAGGGTCAGTACTGAGGGAGTGCTGCACTGTCAGAGGGTCAGTGCTGAGGGAGTGCTGCACTGTCAGAGGGTCAGTACTGAGGGAGTGCTGCACTGTCAGAGGGTCAGTACTGAGGGAGTGCTGCACTGTCAGAGGGTCAGTACTGAGGGAGTGCAGCACTGTCAGAGGGTCAGTACTGCGGGAGTGCTGCATTGTCAGAGGGTTAGTACTGAGGGAGTGCCGCACTGTCAGAGGGTCAGTACTGAGGGAGTGCCGCACTGTCAGAGGGTCAGTGCTGAGGGAGTGCCGCACTGTCAGAGGGTCAGTACTGAGAGAGTGCTGCACTGTCAGAGGGTCAGTACTGCAGGAGTGCTGCACTGTCAGAGGGTCAGTACTGAGGGAGTGCTACACTGTCAGAGGGTCAGTACTGAGGGAGTGCTGCACTGTCAGAGGGTCAGTACTGAGGGAGTGCTGCACTGTCAGAGGGCAGTACTGAGGGAGTGCTGCACTGTCAGAGGGTCAGTGCTGAGGGAGTGCTGCACTGTCAGAGGGTCAGTACTGAGGGAGTGCTGCACTGTCAGAGGGTCAGTACTGAGGGAGTGCTGCACTGTCAGAGGGTCAGTACTGAGGGAGTGCCGCACTGTCAGAGGGGCAGTACTGAGGGAGTGCTGCACTGTCAGAGGGTCAGTACTGAGGGAGTGCTGCACTGTCAGAGGGTCAGTACTGAGGGAGTGCTGCACTGTCAGAGGGCAGTACTGAGGGAGTGCCGCACTGTCAGAGGGTCAGTACTGAGGGAGTGCTGCACTGTCAGAGGGTCAGTGCTGAGGGAGTGCTGCACTGTCAGAGGGTCAGTACTGAGGGAGTGCTGCACTGTCAGAGGGTCAGTGCTGAGGGAGTGCTGCACTGTCAGAGGGTCAGTACTGAGGGAGTGCTGCATTGATGGAGGGGTAATGCTGAGGGAGTGCCAATCACCTTAAATCTGTGCTCTCTGTTTCTCGATGCCTTTGCCAGTGGGTACGGTGTCTCCCTGTGTGGTGAACCATCGTTGGTTCACCACTGGGGTTGTTATTGTGTTACTGTTGGGCTAGGGTGTTGTTGTTATGGGGGTTGTACTATGTTGTTGGGATAGGGTGTTTACCTGTCCTAAGTGTTATCATGGCACACTCCAGTGGGGTCCCGCCTCCGGTGGCAGGGTATAAGACCCCCTGCTCTGGCAGGACCCCTTCAGTCTGAACGGGTGAATTTGTGTTAGTAGTTTCATTGTTAATGTATTAAAGCCTTCAGTACGAAAGCCTTGTTTCCGGGTGCTCATTGAGGTGCATCAATTTAATACATTAACTGAGAATATGGAGCAGATCCTAAAACCGGATCGTCTGACACTGGACCCACGTGCGGTCGGTGCAGCTAACACGTTCGAACATTGGTGGAAGTGCTTCGAGGACTACCTGGCAGCCTCGGTAGCTATCACTACGGACAGTGATAGACTCCAGGTCCTCCACGCAAGGGTAAGCGACACGATTTACCTAGCCATTCGTGCAGCTTCCACTTACCAGGGTGCCGTCGAGCTCCTAAAGAATAGGTACATTACGCCACCCAACGAGATTCACGCTCGTTATCTCCTCGCTACACGACGTCGGCAGTCGGGCGAGACCATAGAAGACTACGCCAATGAACTCCTGCAGCTTGCCAGGGCTTGTGACTGTAAGGACGTCTCCGCCGAGCAGTACATGCACGACCTCGCCCGAGACGCGTTCGTAGCAGGGGTAGGGTCCTCGTATATCAGACTTAAATTACTAGAAAAGGGGAAACTCAACTTGACCCAGGCAATGGGGATGGCCGTGAGGTTGGAGGCGGCGTCGAAGAGCTTGGCGCTGTACCCCGAGGACCACGTGCAGTCAACGTGGTTGGAGCAAGCTCTGCTCCCTCCTCGCCCCGCGAACCCGCGCTCCCAGATCGATTCGACGACGGCGGCAGCTCCAGGGGGCCAGCGATGCTATTTTTGCGGTGGGGCTAAGCATCCACGGCAGCAGTGTCCGGCAAGAACGGCAATCTGCAGCCAGTGCGGTAAAAAAGGCCACTACAGCAAAGTCTGCAGGTCCAAACCTAAAAACGGCAGTGCAGCTTGTAACCCTCCAGAACGGAGACCATCTCCTTCGGCGCTGCAGTACCCACGAGGTCCGACCACGTGCGACCTCAGGACGGCGCCATCGTGGCAAACAGAGGAGGAGGAAGACCACCAGGAGTCGCTGCGCTTGGCGCCCTCGCCCATGTGCGATTCATGGGGGCGGCCATCATGGTCCACGACGACTAGGAGCGACCAGCAGGGGTCCTCAGCATCCACATCGGCAGCATGCAGTGACGCCCAGGGGCCAACGGTGGCGTCGATCTCTCTGGATCAGACCAGGCATTTCAGACTGGAACATTCTATGATGGAGGTAAAGGTTAGTGGCAGAACTGTAAATTGTCTGTTTGACAGTGGGAGCACCGAAAGTTTCATACACCCTGAAACTGCTAAAAGGTGTGGACTCCGGGTTCTCCCTGCCAAGCAGACCATTTCCATGGCATCACAGTCCCGGTCTGTACCGATCCAAGGACGATGTATGGTAACTCTTGAGGTACAGGGCACAGTCTACGAGCAATACAGGCTCCTTGTGTTACCTCACCTTTGCGCGCCAATTCTCCTCGGACTAAATTTTATGGTCCACATGAAGAGTGTGATCCTACAGTACGGTGGGCCACTCCCTTCACTGGCCGTAGGGAACCAGCCGCAGCCTCCAAATTGCCCAAAACGCCCCGCGTGCAATCTATCCACCCTGAAGATCACGATACCATCCCTTTTTAAAAATCTGGTACCTGGCTGCAAGCCCATCGCTACTAAAAGTAGGCGTTACAGCGCTGAGGACCGGATCTTTATTAGATCTGAGGTTCAGCGGCTCCTCAAGGAAGGGATCATACAGGCCAGTGCTAGTCCGTGGAGAGCGCAGGTCGTGGTAGTCAAAAGCGGGAACAAACCTCGGATGGTCATCGACTATAGTCAGACCATTAATAGATACACGCAGCTGGATGCGTATCCTCTCCCGCGCATTTCTGATATGGTCAATCAGATTGCGCAGTACCGAGTGTTTTCTACCATAGACCTTAAGTCCGCCTACCATCAACTCCCCATCCGCCCAGAGGACCGACAATATACGGCCTTTGAGGCGGATGGTCGTCTATACCAATTCCTCAGGGTTCCATTTGGTGTCACCAATGGGGTCTCGGTCTTCCAGCGTGCTATGGACCGAATGGTGGACCAGAACGGGTTGCGGGCTACCTTCCCGTACCTGGATAACGTCACCATCTGCGGCCATGACCAGCAGGACCATGACACGAATCTCCAACACTTTCTGCGCACTGCATCTCGCCTGAATCTGACCTATAACAGGGAGAAGTGCGTATTCCGTACGCGTAAGTTAGCCATCCTCGGATACGTGGTGGAAAACGGGGTCATTGGCCCTGATCCTGACCGTATGCGACCACTCACTGAACTTCCCTTGCCCGCTAGCACGAAAGCACTCAGGAGATGCCTCGGGTTCTTTTCGTACTATGCACAGTGGGTCCCCAACTATGCGGACAAAGCTCGTCCGCTCATTAAGTCCACGACCTTCCCACTTACGCCGGAGGCCCAATTGGCCTTCAAGGTTTTGAAAAGCGACATTTCGAAAGCCACGATGCACGCGGTGGATGAATCCATCCCCTTCCAGGTGGAGAGTGATGCATCTGATTTCGCCCTAGCCGCCACACTAAACCAGGCAGGCAGGCCCGTCGCGTTTTTTTCCCGCACCCTTCAAGGCCCCGAAATTCGGCACTCAGCGGTGGAGAAGGAGGCTCAGGCCATTGTGGAGGCAGTCAGACACTGGCGCCATTACCTGGCAGGTAAGCGGTTCACCCTGATCACGGATCAACGATCCGTGGCGTTTATGTTTAGTAACACGCAGAGGGGCAAGATCAAGAACGATAAGATCTTGCGGTGGAGAATTGAGCTCTCCACCTATAATTACGATATTATGTATCGTCCAGGGAAGCTCAATGAGCCCTCGGATGCCCTCTCGCGCGGAACATGCGCCATCATGCAGGAGGACCGCTTGAAGGCTCTCCACAATGATCTGTGTCATCCTGGAGTCACCAGACTCTACCACTTCATAAAAGCCCGCAACCTACCCTACTCGGTGGAGGAGGTCAGGTCAGTTACTAGAAGTTGTCGGATTTGCGCAGAATGCAAACCACACTTTTATCGACCAGACCGGGCACATTTGGTCAAGGCCACTCGCCCTTTTGAGAGGCTGAGTGTAGATTTTAAGGGCCCCCTTCCCTCAACGGATCGGAATGTCTATTTTCTTAACATAATAGACGAATTTTCCCGGTTTCCGTTTGTTTTCCCCTGTGCGGACACGTCGACTGCCACCGTCATCAAGGCATTCAGTGAGCTTTTTACCCTGTTCGGGTACCCCTGCTATATTCATAGCGACAGGGGCTCGTCGTTCATGAGCAACGACTTGAGGCAATTCCTGCTCTCATTCGGGATTGCCTCTAGTAGAACCACGAGCTACAACCCTAGGGGTAACGGACAGGTGGAAAGGGAGAATGCTACAGTCTGGAAGGCTGTCCTACTGGCACTGAAATCCAAGGGCCTTCCAGTCTCCCGGTGGCAGGAGGTCCTTCCAAATGCGCTCCATTCTATCCGCTCCCTCCTGTGTACGGCAACCAATGCTACTCCCCACGAGAGGATGTTCTCATTCCCTCGGAAGTCGTCCTCGGGGACCTCATTGCCAGCCTGGTTGACGTACCCAGGACCCGTCCTTCTGCGGCGCCATGTGAGGGCTCGCAAGTCCGACCCCTTGGTCGAACCGGTCCAACTCCTCCACGCCAACCCTCAGTATGCCTATGTGGCATATCCTGACGGGCGAGAGGACACTGTCTCCATTAGAGACCTGGCGCCCGCAGGGGACGTAGCAACTCCTGTCGCTCCTATTCCCCCAGTCACAGATCCACTACTCCTCATTACTTCCCTAGACGTGGCGCGGTCAGCACCGGGACCAGTGCATAACACTTTTACTCCCATGTACAGCTTGCCTGAGACTCGGAGATCGGCGCCACCATCATCACCACCACCACCACCACCAAACGTTCCAGGATCCCCTGCACCATCGCCTCATCAGGGCCGGCCGGCCCGGGAGTCTTTGAGGGGACAGCCAGATGTTGCTTTGAGAGAGCCACCGCAAGCACCTGCTCCGGTTTCGCAACCGGTGTTGAGAAGATCGCAGCGTCGGTGTGGTCCTCCAGACCGTCTGGACTTGTGAATCCTGTTATTTTTTTTTGTCATTGTCTGTTTTCATCCACCCCGCCACCTTTGGTTCCTAAAGGAGGGGTGAATGTGGTGAACCATCGTTGGTTCACCACTGGGGTTGTTATTGTGTTACTGTTGGGCTAGGGTGTTGTTGTTATGGGGGTTGTACTATGTTGTTGGGATAGGGTGTTTACCTGTCCTAAGTGTTATCATGGCACACTCCAGTGGGGTCCCGCCTCCGGTGGCAGGGTATAAGACCCCCTGCTCCGGCAGGACCCCTTCAGTCTGAACGGGTGAATTTGTGTTAGTAGTTTCATTGTTAATGTATTAAAGCCTTCAGTACTAAAGCCTTGTTTCCGGGTGCTCATTGAGGTGCATCACCCTGTTCACACTGTCCAGACCCTGACACCCTCTCCAAACCTTTCACGCCCTTCCTAATGGATGGACTCAATACACCAGGAGAGGCTGAACCAATGTTTGACAAGCATACATATGAACAGACCAATCAGGAGCCGGAATCAGCCATTCAGCCCCTCAAGCCTGCTTCACCATTCAATAAGATGATGGCTGATCTGTTTGTGGTCTGAAGTCCACACTGCGCCTACCCCGATATCCTTTCATTAGTCAGAAATCTATCTACCTCTGCCTTCAAAATATACGTTGTCCCCCATCTCCACCACTCTCTGCGGGAGAGAATTCCAAAGATTCGTGACCCACCAAGAGAGGGGATTTCTCCTCATCTCCACCTCAAATAGGAGACACCCTTATTTGAAATCTATGCCCCCTGTAGTTCAATCCTCTCGTGTTCTCTCAGCATCCACCCTGACAAGTCCCCTCATGTTTCAATAAGATCACCTCTCAGTCTGCTAAACTCCTTCTGGACCCAGCCTGTCCAACCCTTCCTCATTGGATAACCCCCTCATCTCAGCAATCAGTGAGAGAACCTTCTCTGAACATTTTCTAACACATTGTTACATTCTTTCTTCAAAATGGGAACCAAAACTGGACATGGTGCCCCCAGATGTGGCTTCATTTGTACATGATGTGGAGATGCCGGCGTTGGACTGGGGTAAACACAGTAAGAAGTCTCACAACACCAGGTTAAAGTCCAACAGGTTTATTTGGTAGCACAAGCCACTCGCTTTTGGAGCATTGCCCCTTCATCAGTTGAGTGGGCCCCTTCATCAGGTGAGCCACTCACCTGATGAAGGGGCAGCGCTCCGAAAGCTAGTGACTTGTGCTACCAAATAAACTTGTTGGACTTTAACCTGGTGTTGTGAGATTTCTTACTTCATTTGTACAACCACAGCAAAACGTTCCTGCTTCTATATTTCATTCCCCCTCACACTAAATTACAACCTTCCATTCGCCTTCCTAATCACTTGCTGTACCTGCATACTAACCTTTCCTGATTCATCTACCAGAACGCCCAGGTCCCTCTGTACCTCAGAGCTCTGCAATCTCCCTCCATTTAAATAATTTGCTGTTTTTTTTATTCTTCCTGCCAAGGTGACAAGTTTCTCCACATTATACTCCATCATCTGCCCACTCACCTAACTGAGATACTTTGCAGACTCCTTATGTCCTCCTCACAACTTACTTTCCAACCTATCTTTGTGTCATCAGCAAATTTAGCGACTGTACATTCAGTCCCTTCGTCCACATCATTGACATTGATCTAAATTGTGAATTGTTTGGGACCCAGCAAAGGGCCCTGTGGCACTCCATTCAGTACATCTTGCCAACTCAAAAATTACCCATTTATGCCTACTCTTTGTTTCCTGTTAGCTAACCAATCCTCCACCCATGCTAATGTGTCACTCCCTACAGCATGAGATCTTATTTTTGAAGTTACATTTGACATGGCACTTTATCAAATATCTTCTGGAAATCTAAGTGCAGCACATTCACAGGTTCCCCTTCATCCACATTCCTTGTTACTTCCACAAAGAATTCCAATAAGCTAGTCAAGCACAATTTCTCTTTCACAAAACCATGATGACTCTGTCTTACTGAATTCAGATTTTCTAAGTGCCCCGCTACAACATCCTTAAAAAAAAGATTCCAGTGGTTTCCCTACAACAGATGTTGAGTTAACTGGCCAGAAGCTTCCTGTTTTCTGTCTCTCTCCTTTCCTGAATAGGAGCATCACGGTGGCACAGTGGTTAGCACTGCTGCCTCACAGCGCCAGAGACCCAGGTTTGGTTCCTGGCTTGGGTCACTGTCTGTGTGGAGTTTGCACGTTCTCCCCGTGTCTGCGTGGGTTTCCTCCGGGTGCTCCGGTTTCCTCCCACAGACCAAAGATGTGTGGGTTAGGTGGATTAGAACATAGAACATAGAACATTACAGCGCAGAACAGGCCCTTCGGCCCACGATGTTGCACCGACCAGTTAAAAAAAAAACTGTGACCCTCCAACCTAAACCAATTTCTTTTCGTCCATGAACCTATCTACAGAATAGAGGCATGGACTATTTTCTAAACGGTGACAAAATTCATAATGCTAAAGTGCAAAGGGACTTGGGAGTCCTAGTCCAGGATTCTCTAAAGGTAAACTTGCAGGTTGAGTCCGTAATTAAGAAAGCAAATGTAATGTTGTCATTTATCTCAAGAGGCTTGGAATACAAAAGCAGGGATGTACTTCTGAGGCTTTATAAAGCACTGGTTAGGCCCCATTTGGAGTACTGTGAGCAATTTTGGGCCCCACACCTCAGGAAGGACATACTGGCACTGGAGCGGGTCCAGCGGAGATTCACACGGATGATCCCAGGAATGGTAGGCCTGACATACGATGAACGTCTGAGGATCGTGGGATTATATTCATTGGAGTTTAGGAGGTTGAGGGGAGATCTGATAGAAACTTACAAGATAATGAACGGCTTAGATAGGATGGACGTAGGGAAGTTGTTTCCATTAACAGGGGAGACTAGGACGCGGGGGCACAGCCTTAGAATAAAAGGGAGTCACTTTAGAACAGAGATGAGGAGAAATTTCTTCAGCCAGAGAGTGGTGGGTCTGTGGAATTCATTGCCACAGAGGGCTGTGGAGGCCGAGACGTTGAGCGTCTTCAAGACAGAAATTGATAAATTCTTGATTTCTCGAGGAATTAAGGGCTATGGGGAGAGAGCGGGTAAATGGAGTTGAAATCAACCATGATTGAATGGTGGAGTGGACTCGATGGGCCGAATGGCCTTACTTCCGCTCCTATGTCTTATGGTCTTATGGTCTTAAACGCCCCCAAACTAGGCGCATTTACTACTGATGCTGGCAGGGCATTCCAATCCCTCACCACCCTCTGGGTAAAGAACCTACCCCTGACATCGGTTCTATAACTATCCCCCCTCAATTTAAAGCCATGCCCCCTCGTGCTGGATTTCTCCATCAGAGGAAAAAGGCTATCACTATCCACCCTATCTAAACCTCTAATCATCTTATATGTTTCAATAAGATCCCCTCTTAGCCGCCGCCTTTCCAGCGAAAACAATCCCAAATCCCTCAGCCTCTCCTCATAGGATCTCCCCTCCATACCAGGCAACATCCTGGTAAACCTCCTCTGCACCCTCTCCAAAGCCTCCACATCCTTCCTGTAATGTGGGGACCAGAACTGCACACAGTACTCCAAGTGCGGCCGCACCAGAGTTGTGTACAGTTGCAACATAACGCTACGACTCCTAAATTCAATCCCCCTACCAATAAACGCCAAGACACCATATGCCTTCTTAACAACCTTATCCACTTGATTCCCAACTTTCAGGGATCTATGCACACATACACCTAGATCCCTCTGCTCCTCCACACTATTCAAAGTCCTCCCGTTAGCCCTATACTCAACACATCTGTTATTCCTACCAAAGTGAATTACCTCACACTTCTCCGCATTAAACTCCATCCGCCACCTCTCGGCCCAACTTTGCAACCTGTCTAAGTCTTCCTGCAAACTACGACACCCTTCCTCACTGTCTACCACACCACCGACTTTGGTGTCATCAGCAAATTTGCTAATCCACCCAACTATACCCTCATCCAGATCATTAATAAATATTACAAACAGCAGTGGCCCCAAAACAGATCCCTGAGGTACACCACTTGTAACCGCACTCCATGATGAATATTTACTATCAACCACCACCCTCTGTTTCCTATCCGCTAGCCAATTCCTGATCCAATTTCCTAGATCACCCCCAATCCCATACATCTGCATTTTCTGCAGAAGCCTACCATGGTGAACCTTATCAAACGCCTTACTAAAATCCATATATACCACGTCCACTGCCTTGCCCCCATCCACCTCCTTGGTCACTTTCTCAAAAAACTCAATAAGGTTAGTAAGGCACGACCTACCTGCCACAAAACCATGCTGACTATCACCTATCAATTCATTACTCTCCAAATAACTATAAATCCTATCCCTTATAATTTTTTCCAACATCTTGCCGACAGTGAGACTCACCGGTCTATAATTCCCGGGGAAGTCTCTGTTCCCCTTCTTAAACAATGGGACAACATTCGCTAACCTCCAATCTTCTGGTACTATACCAGAGGCCAACGACGACCTGAAGATCAGAGCCAGAGGCTCTGCAATCACTTCTCTTGCCTCCCAGAGAATCCTTGGATAAATCCCATCCGGACCAGGGGATTTATCTATTTTCAGACCCTCCAGAATATCCTGCACATCCTCCTTATCAACTGTAATACTGTCTATTCTACTCCCTTGCAACCCAGTGTCCTCCTCAGCTATATTCATGATTGGCCATGCTAAATTGACCCTTAGTGTCAGGGGGACTAGCTAGGGTAAATGCATTGGGTTGTGGGATAGGGCCTGGGTGGGATTGTAGTCGGTGTGGACTCGATGAGCTGAGTGGCCTCTTTCTGCACTGTATGATTCTATGAATCTAATAGAGGAGTTACGTTTTCCAATCTGACGGGACGTTTCCAAAATCTAGGGAGTTTTAGAAAATTAAAACCGATAGATCCACAATCTCAGCAGCCACTTCATTTCAGATTCTGGGATGAAGTCTATCTGGACCTGGGGACTTGTCAGCTTTTAGTTCAAATAATTTTCTCTGTACCTTTTCCCTGGTGATTGTAATTCTTTTAAATTCCTCCCTCTCCTTCATCTCCTGATTGACACTTATTTCTGGGATGTTATTTGTATCCTCTACAGCGGTTCATATATTTTGAGTGGTGCACTTCATTGTCACACTTTCAAACTCTGTGGCATTTACAGTTTTTGGAATTGGACCCTGTGTAGACCCAAGTCTCGGCCATGAAAACAGATCAGGAAACACAGCTCTTTCCCCTGGTTTCTGTGGCTATTACTCATCTTTCATTCCCTCACCCTGCAGTATAAATATCTCCCACTTTCTATGCCTTTTAGCTTTGACAAAGGGTCATCTGGACCTGAAACATCAGCTCTTTTCTCTCCTTACAGATGCTGCCAGACCTGCTGAGATTTTCCAGTGTTTTCTCTTTTGGTTTCAGGAAACACAGTGGCTCCTAACAGAGAAATACTTACAGAGAACACAGACAGATGTTGAAATCTGGATAGCATGCAGAACGAACGTGACTGTGTAAGTTTGTGTACAGACCATTAATCCAACAAGATAAATTGTGCCTGTTTCTGTTAGTAACCTGTTCATGCGGAGACCTAGTGTCCTAGGAAGGAATGTCAACACCAACCAGCCAGCTATTCAGAGTGACCTCCGTATGACAAGAGTCCCATGATGTTAATAGAGAGGTTGGAAAGTCCTTGTTGGACATTGGTAAATAAACACTGCTACTCACTGAGAGAGTGTCACACTGTCAGAGGTGCTGCCTGATAAAGGAGACCTTAACCCAAGGCACCGCCTTCCTTCTCAAGAGGAACTCAAAGATTCGATGGCCACGACTTTGAAGAAATCCAGAGGAATTCCCTCTTGGTTCCTGCCCAATGTTTATTCCACAGCTAACATCAATAAACAGATTCTCTGTTCATTCCCTCATTGTGGGAGCTTCCTGTGTGTATATTGCTGCCACATTTCTGAGAGAGAGAGGGAGAGAGAGAGACTGGGGAACAAAGAGAGTGAGTGAGAGAATGGGGCAAAAAGAGAGAGAATAAATGTGAAACAAAGAGAGAGAGACTGAGGAACTGAGGGAGTGAGAGAGAGAATGTGGGACAGAGTGAGATTGGGGAACAGAGAGATTGAGAGAGAGAGAGTGGGGGACAGAGAGAAAGAGACTGGGGACCAGAGGGAGTAAGAGAGAGAATGTGGGACAGAGAGAGAGAGAGACTGGGGAACAGAGAGATTGAGAGAGTGGGAGACAGAGAGAGAGAGAGAATGGGGAGGAGAGAGAAAGAGGGAGAGAGAGAGACTAGGGGACTTACCAACCTACTCTGTAAGAGTAATGTCCAGATTTCTTTTGATAATTTAATTTGCTTAGGAATCTTTTCAAATGAAATAAAGAATGTCTCCACATCCCTTTCCTCAAACATTGGAAGAGCTTGCATAAAAGTTAAAAATCGTGATAATATAATCAGAGACTAGTTTTAAGGCCAATTAAATTGGATATCCTAAATTAAAGAATTGGGCATATTAAAATCAAACACAGTCAAACCTTGGGCAGGCCAGACTTGACTATGGCCAAATATACAAAGACACAGGAACATGTCTGGGCCTGTTCCATCAATCACCCATCAAAGATCTCGCCTACTGAGACCCAGCAGGAGGTCATTGCATTCCATTGAAATGCATCGGCCTATTGTTAGAAGCCCAGATCAGGCCAGACTTTCTGTCACCTAAAGTTCCTGCAGTTACCTTATCTGACAACAGGTTATATGTAAGCGACAGCATGGAGATGGACACCTGGGGGAGGGTCCGAGGGTCCCAGTGTCCTGTCAGGCAGACATCAAGAAACCCACTGGGTATTGGGACCCCCTCCCGGGACCTCACCGGCCAGAAGCCAGAGAAGTTTCTGGAAAGGTGGGGAGGGAGGGGGATAAAGGTACGCATCTCAGACACACCAGCAACAAAGACTCGACGAGGGAGGTGACCTTGACCATCCGTAGACTGACCAGAGAAGGCCTTTTGGCTAAGATCAAGTGTAGTATTGACATCCTGCACTTGTTTGAAGTCATGAGGTTACACTGAGGCTTCATTTGAAGCAATTATTTAAAGCAGCATCTCGGCCTTTTGGCTAAGATGCAAATGAGATCAAGCCTTGGAGAAGACAAACACAGGACACGGCGGACAGAGTACCCTTCATCATCCAGTACTTCCCCGGAGCGGAGAAGTTACGACATCTTCTCTGGAGCCTTCAACATGTCATTGATGAAGACAAACATCTCACCAAGGCCATCCCCACACCCCCACTTCTTGCCTTCAAACAACCGCACAACCTCAAACAGACCATTGTCCGCAGCAAACTACCCAGCCTTCAGGAGAACAGTGACCACAACACCACACAACCCTGCCACAGCAACCTCTGCAAGATGTGCCGGATCATCGACACAGATGCCATCATCTCACGTGAGAACACCATCCACCAGGTACACAGTACATACTCTTGCAACTCGGCCAACATTGTCTACCTGATACGCTGCAGGAAAAGATGTCCCGAGGCATGGTACATTGGGGAGACCATGCAGATGCTACGACAACAGATGAATGAACACCGTTCGACAATCACCAGGCAAGAGTGTTCTCTTCCTGTTGGGGAACACTTCAGTGGTCACGGGCATTCGGCCCCTGATCTTTGGGTAAGCGTCCTCCAAGACGGCCTTCACGACACATGACAACGCAGAGTCACTGAGCAGGAACTGATAGCCAAGTTCCGCACACATGAGGACGGCCTCAACTGGGATCTTGGGTTCATGTCACACTATCTGTAACCCCTAAGACTTGCCTGGGCTTGCAAAATCTCACTAACTGTCCTGTCTGGAGACAATACACATCTCTTTAACCTGTGCTTAATGCTCTCTTCACTCACATTGTCTGTACCTTTAAGACTTGATTACCTGTAAAGACTCGCATTCCAACCATTATTTTGTAAATTGAGTTTGTGTCTTTATATGCCCTGTTTGTGAACAGAACTCCCACTCACCTGATGAAGGAGCAGCACTCCGAAAGCTAGTGGCTTTTGCTCCCAAATAAACCTGTTGGACTTTAACCTGGTGTTGTGAGACTTCTTACTGTGTTTACCCCAGTCCAACGCCAGCATCTCCACATCATTTCTGTAAACCAGCCAGGGTTCTATCTCCCACCTGTAGAAACTGTTTAGCAACATCCAACACATTTGCATAGAGTCATAGAAACTCTACAGTGCAGAAGGAAGCCATTCGGCCTATCCACCCTGCACTGACAACAATCCTGCCCAGGCCTTAGCCCTGCAACAACATCTATTTATCCTGACACGAAGGGGCAATTTAACACGGCCGGTCAACCTAACCCGCATAGCTTTGGACACTAAGGGGCAAATTTTCCCATTCCACAGGAATTGTAGCGGGCGAGGGGTGGACGATACAAAGGGGGTAACGTGCAAACTCCGCACTCTCAGTGACCCAAGTCAGGAATCGAACCCGGGTCCTGGCACTGTGAGGCAGCAGTGCCAACCACTGTGCCACCATGCCGCCCTATTTTGGATTCCAACCCAGAATAACATCGTTGTCTTTTATTCAACTTATTGCTCAGCAGCTCCCGGAGCCACTGGGTATAATCGTAACCTTCTCTGGCACGATCGTTATGATGGTTTTATTTCGACTCTCTCTCGCTCCTTATCCATCCGGCCCACACCCTGGTCACTTGCCCTTCCCGACAGAGTGAACACGGTGCTGGTCCTCTTACCACGCTGTCTCATTCACCCGAACTTACAGGCTGTGTGCTGCGATCTCACCTTGAAGGATCTGTGCGCTCACCAGCTCGCTGTTTGAGCACTAGGGTGATACTGTGTCTTCAAAGCAGTCACCACATTGTCTTTTCAATGCTCTCCAACACTGCGGCTTCGAGGCAGTGTTATTACAAGGATATAATAGATATAAAGTATGGGGAATTAGCTCAAATGGTCGAGCCCTCGCTTCGCATGTGAGCGGCATTGGAATCAATGCCCACATTCTCCACTTTGCTTTTGGAGCGGCACAATGGCACAGTGGGTAGCACTGCTGCCTCACAGTGCCACGGACCCGGGTTCAATTCCTGACTTGGGTCACTGTCTGTGTGGAGTTTGCACGTTCTCCCTGTGCCTGTGTGGGTTTCCTCCGGGTGCTCCAGTTTCCTCCCACATTCTGAAAGACGTGCTGGTTAGGTCATTGGCCATGCTAAATTCTCCCTCAGTGTACCCGAACAGGTGCCGGAGCGTGGCGACTAGGGGATTTTCACAGTAACTTAATTGCAGTGTTAATGTAAGATAATAAATAAAATTTGATTTGATTTATTACTGTCACATGTATTAACATACAGTGAAAAGTATTGTTTCTTGCGCGCTATACAGACGAAGCATACCGTTCATAGAGAAGGAAACAAGAGAGTGCAGAATGTAGTGTTACAGTCATAGCTAGTGTGTAGAGAAAGATCAACTTAATGCAAGGTAGGTCCATTCAAAAGCCTGACAGCAACAGGGAAAAAGCTGTTCTTGAGTTGGTTAGTACATGACCTCAGACTTTTGTATCTTTTTCCCGGCGGAAGAAGGTGGAAGAGAGAATGTCCAGTGTGCGTGGGGTCCTTAATTATGCTGGCTGCTTTGCCGAGACAGCGGGAAGAGTAGACAGAGTCAATGGATGGGAGGCTGGTTTGCGTGATGGATTGGGCTACAGTCACGACCTTTTGTAGTTCCTTGCGGTCTTGGGCAGAGCAGGAGCCAGACCAAGCTGTGATACAACCAGAAAGAATGCTTTCTATGGTGCATCTGTAAAAGTTGGTGAGAGTCGTAGCTGACATGTCAAATTTCCTTAGTCTTCTGAGAAGGTCGGGGCATTGGTGGGTTTTCTTAACTATAGTGTCGGCATGGGGGGACCAGGACAGGTTGTTGGTGATCTGGACACCTAAAAACCTGAAGCTCTCGACCCTTCCTGCTTTGGGGATGGGTTTAATGTACAGGGCACCCTCTTTAATATCTCACATAGGTGCCGAGTTAGTGAGCGCGCAGTCTTGTCAAAGCACCGAATTTCCCTCAGCTCTGAGTTGGAGCTAACACACAGGATCATCACCCTGCGATCATTGCCCAGCAACCTGGGCCTTCCAGGAAGCTGCAAAGATAAATAAAGTGGAGCTGTTTAAAGGCCTCACTGAGTAAATACCCAGAACAGTAATAAACACAGAAATATTCAGGCTGCATGACAGCCTCAGAGTTAGAAAATTAACAAGGTGCCAACTGTCCCCAGTCAGGTATGACAACACCCCTCTGCCAGCGATAATACCCACCCCTCTGTCAGCGATAATACCCACCCCTCTGTCAGCTATAATACCCACCCCTCTGTCAGCTATAATACCCACCCCTCTGCCAGCGATAATACCCACCCCTCTGTCAGCGATAATACCCACCCCTCTGTCAGCTATAATACCCACCCCTCTGCCAGCGATAATACCCACCCCTCTGTCAGCGATAATACCCACCCCTCTGTCAGCTATAATACCCACCCCTCTGTCAGCTATAATACCCACCCCTCTGCCAGCGATAATACCCACCCCTCTGTCAGCGATAATACCCACCCCTCTGCCAGCGATAATACCCACCCCTCTGTCAGCGATAATACCCACCCCTCTGTCAGCGATAATACCCACCCCTCTGTCAGCTATAATACCCACCCCTCTGTCAGCTATAATACCCACCCCTCTGCCAGCTATAATACCCACCCCACTGTCAGCTATAATACCCACCCCTCTGCCAGCTATAATACCCACCCCTCTGTCAGCTATAATACCCACCCCTCTGCCAGCTATAATACCCACCCCTCTGCCAGCGATAATACCCACTCCTCTGCCAGCGATAATACCCACCCCTCTGCCAGCGATAATACCCACCCCTCTGCCAGCTATAATACCCACTCCTCTGCCAGCGATAATACCCACCCCTCTGCCAGCTATAATACCCACTCCTCTGTCAGCTATAATACCCACTCCTCTGCTAGCTATAATCCCCACCCCACTGTCAGCTATAATATCCACCACTCTGTCAGCTATAATCCCCACCCCACTGTCAGCTATAATCCCCACCCCACTGTCAGCTATAATACCCACCCCTCTGCCAGCGATAATACCCACCCCTCTGCCAGCTATAATACCCACCTCTCTGTCAGCTATAATACCCACCCCTCTGCCAGCGATAATACCCACCCCTCTGCCAGCTATAATACCCACCTCTCTGTCAGCGATAATACCCACCCCTCTGCCAGCGATAATACCCACCCCTCTGCCAGCTATAATACCCACCTCTCTGTCAGCGATAATACCCACCCCTCTGCCAGCTATAATACCCACCTCTCTGCCAGCGATAATACCCACCCCTCTGCCAGCTATAATACCCACCTCTCTGTCAGCGATAATACCCACCCCTCTGCTAGTTATAATACCCACCCTCTAATACCCACCCCTCTGCGAACAGGTTCTGTTTTGATATTTGCTTTGCTGCTATCAGAATTCCATTATCTATCTTTAACATTGATATTCTGAGATGGACAAATATTTACATTTTAACAATGGAATTCTGAGGGACAGTGTTCTCACATATCCCCGTTTCCAAACCTGAACACCACCCCCTCACACAGTCTAATTCACAGCAAGGCCCAAGATATAAAATGAGTCCTAAAGAGCCATGTTCTAGAATTTAGGAAACTGTCAGGAGGGTGTGTCCTGCATGGGGGAAGGGGGAAGGAGAGAGGAAGTGGAGTGGGAGAGAAGAGTGGACGGGAGGTGAGGGAGGGGGAATGGAGGGGAAGGGGAGGGGAGTGGGTGATCCTAAAGGAAGGGGTAGGGCAAAGGGAATGAGTGATGGTAAGAAGGGGAGGGCTACTGAAAGGGAGAAGTGGAATGGGAGTTGGGAGTTAGGGTAAAGGAGGGGTGGGGACGGTCTGGGGAAGGGGTAGTGAGAGGGGAGAGGGTGACAAAGAGAGTCAGGGGAGGGTGATGGTAAAGAGGGAGGGGGAGGGGAGGGTGTAATGATTTTAATGAGTTCCATGAGGTGGCCCTCTTAGAGTATGAGATCCCTGATTGAGGCTGTCAATGCTGACCATTCTGGGTGTCCTGCAGAGGTAGATAATGTGGAGTGTCGGGGTTACCGGCACTCATGGTGCACACTCTGTACTGGGAAGTATTCGTAACTATTGTAAATAAATCCGGATTTGGTGAAGGGACACCGGCCTCATGGGAGTTATTTCGGCTGGGTGGGGGGGAAGGGTGGGGGGGATGGTAAGGGGGATTTTTAAAAATTCATTTGTGGGACATGGGTGTCGCTGGCTCGGCCAGCGTTTATTGTCCATCCCTAGTTGCCCTTGAGAAGGTGGCGGTGAGCTGCCTTCTTGAATCACTGCAGTCCACGTTCTGTGGGCTGACCCACAATGCCGTTAGGGAGGGAATTCTAGGATTTTGACCCAGCGACTGCGAAGGAACGGCGATATATTTCCAAGTCAGGATAGTGAATGGCTCGGAGGGGAACTTGCAGGTGGTGGTGTTCCCATTTATCTGCTGCCCTTGTCCTTCTAGATGGACGTAGTTGTGGGTTTGGAAGGTGCTGTCTAAGGATCTGGCTGTGGGATCGCTTAACTCTGTCTATCACTTGCTGTTTTTGCCGTTTGACATGCAAGTAGCCCTGTTTGGTAGCTTCACCAGGTTGGCACCTCATTTTTAGGTGTGCCTGGTGCTGCTCCTGGCATGCCCTCCTGCACTCTCCATTGAACCAGGGTTGATCCCCTGGCTTGATGGTAATGGTTGAGTGGGGGATACCGGGCCATGAGGTTTCAGATTGTGCTGGAGTACAATTCCGCTGCTGTTGATGGTCCCACAGCGCCTCATGGATGCCCAGTCTTGAGTTGCTAGATCGGTTCGAAGTCTGTCCCATTTAGCGCGGTGATAGTGCCACACAACACGATGGAGGTTATTCTCAATGTGAAGGCGGGACTTTGTCTCCACAAGGACTGTGCGGTGGTCACTCTTACTGATACTGTCATGGACAGATGCACCTGCAACTGGCAGGTTGGTGAGGATGAGGTCAAGTATGTTTTTCCCTCTTGTTGGTTCCTTCACCACCTGCTGCAGACCCAGTCTAGCAGTTATGTCCTTTAGGACACGACTAGCTCGATCAGTCGTGCTGCTGCTGAGCCACTCTTGGTGGTGGACATTGAAATTCCCCATCCAGGGTACATCTTGCACCCTTGCCACCTTCGGTGCTTCCTCCAACTGTTGTTCAATATGGAGGACTATTGATTCATCAGCCAAAGGAGGACGGTACGTGGTAACCAGTAAGAGGTTTCCTTGCCCATGTTTAACCTGAAGCCATGAGGCTTCATGGGGTCCAGTCAATATTGAGGACCCCCAGGGGAACTCCCTCCCGACTGTATACCACTGTGCTGCCACCTCTGCTGAGTCTGTCCTGCCAGTGGGACAGGACACATCCAGGGATGGTGATGGTGGTGTCTGGGGCAATGTCAGTAAGGTATGATTCTATGAGAATGACTATGTCAAGCTGTTGCTGACTAGTCTGTGAGACAGCTCTCCCAATTTTGGCACTAGCCCTCAGTTGTTACTATGGAGGACTTTGCAGGGTCGATAAGGCTGTTTGTTTTGCTGTTGTCTTTTCCGGTGAATAGGTCGATGCCGGGTGATCCGTCCACTTTCATTCCTTTGTTGAGACTTTGTAGCGATTCTTACAACTGAGTGTCTCGCTCGGCCATTTCAGAGGGGAGTTGAGAGTCAGCCATCTTGCTGTGGGTCTGGAGTCACATGTAGGCCGGACCGGGTAAGGACGGCAGATTTCCTTCCCTAAAGGACATTAGTGAACCAGATGGGTTTTTCCAACAATCGACAATGGTTTCATGGTCACCTGTAGACTTTTACTGAATTGAGGGATGGGGGAGGCGGGGGTGGGGGAGGGGGAGGGGAGAGGGGGAGGGGAGGTGGGGGAGGAGGAGGGGGGAGGGGTAGGCGGGGGTGGGGAAGGGGGGGAGGGGGAGGGGAGGTGGAGGGTTGTGGGGGAGGGGGAGATGGGGAAGGGGTGGCCGAGGGCTATGACAGGAGCCGGAGGAGTCCCAGCTCCAGCTAGAGGAACTGGCACTCCTCCTACACCAAAGATCAGAGAGGCAGCAAGAAGATAGAGGTGCTCGCCCTCCCAGTCCTCCCAATGATGCATTGTGGGATACAAGAGGAGCTCCCTCTCAATGAGGCATTGTGGGATACAGGAGGAGCTCCCTCCCAGTGAGGCACTGTGGGATACAGGAGGAGCTCCCTCCCAGTGAGGCACTGTGGGATACAGGAGGAGCAGGGCATCGCAGGGAAGCTGAGCATTACCCCGGTAACCAGATAATCCAGGGGACTGGCCTCCAAATGTAAATTAAATTAGCAGTTATGATGATAAATTATGGTTTATTATTCTCAGGTGTGAAAGCTGCTGCCTGGATTTGTTTAACTACAAAATGACAAGAGGCCATTCAGCCCATCCAGCCCAGGCTGGTGATGGCCCTCCACATGACCAGTTATCCCCCATTCCCGCCTCTGCTGTTCCCACATCCCCCCTTTCTCTAACCTCCTGCCTAACACATTGGTAACTGCCAGCTGCAGCTCTCTGCTGCCACTGAGTCAGAGGTTGTGGGTTCAAATCCCACTCCGGAGACTCGCACAAGAGCGTCGACGGCGCTGAGGGAGTGCTGCACTGTCAGAGGTGCCGTCTTTCAGATGCCCAGTCTGCCCCAGCGGCTGGATATAAAATATTCCCATGGCTGCAATTTCAAAGCACACAGTGGCACAATGGTTAGCACTGCTGCCTCACAGCGCCAGGGACCCGGGTTTGATTCCTCGCTTGGATCACTGTGTGGTGTCTGCACGTTCTCCCCGTGTCTGCGTGGGTTTCCTCCGGGTGCTCCGGTTTCTTCCCACAGTCTGAAAGTAGTGCTAATTAGGTGCATTGGCCATGCTAAATTCTCCCTCAGTGTACCCGAACAGGCGCCGGAGTGTGGCGAGTAGGCGATTTTCACAGTAACTTCATTGCAGTGTTAATGTAAGCCTACTTGAGACGCCGATAAATAAACTTTAAAAGCAGGGGAGTTCTCCCCAGTGTCCCAGCCAATATTCATCCTTCAACCAACATCACAAAACCTAATGTCCTGGTTGTTATCACACTCCTGTTTGTGGGAGCTTGCTGTGCACAAAATGGCTGCTTCACTTCCTATGATTGGCCTCCTGTGCACTAGCCATTCCAAAATGTTATGATTACTTTGACTGCCTTGCAAAATGTCCTGTATTTGTGAAACGGGCTGTAGAAATGCAGGCTTTTAAAATGTTATTTACTGTCGCTGTTTCAATCACTAACTCCAGGAATGTAATCCTCAACCTATGAGTAAAATAACTGCTTCTTGTCCTGAAATGTTTCCATTTAATTTTATATTCATGTTCTGGACTCCTAACTCACTGGATCTGTTTCCAGCTGTCACTTGCAATCCTTTTTAAACATTGCCAACAAATCGCCCCCAATCGCCTATAATGGATTGAAAACAGCTTTTTTCAAATCTTTCATCAGATGTGAATTCCCTTCTAACAGGCAGCATCTGTTTTGTACTGTCCCTACCTCAACGTCCTTCCTAATGTGTGGAGCTTCAAACTGCACACAGTGCTTCGAGCACGGTCTTGTTTTAGTTTACAAGGCCACAGATGTTAGTGAGGAAGAGTTTGCAAGGCTGACAGGGCTGGGTGTGCCTTTGCAGTGTCCAGATTCAATGCTGAGGTTGTTGCTTAGTAACCCGTCCATTTTATTATTATTGTACCTTCCATCTTGCACTCTTTAGGACAAACACAGGAATGCCAAATTTCAGATGATCATGACAATTCATATTACGGGATGCTAATTGGTGGCGCATTAAATCTAATTGGCCGAGGCAGTGAAATCCTATATCTGCTCTGACCTTCCGGGCTAGTCCAATGACTGGGGCTGAAAATGAATCATAATTCAGCTGTCGGTCAGTAAGAGCGGGAACTGACCGCAGATTAATGCTTGGAGGAGCAGCGAACATGGGAGGAACAGAGCTGTCCTGTCTCCCACGCTTGCTGCTCCAGTTCTCCAGTCACAGGTTCCCTCCATTCTGTCAGCAGGACAGGCACTGCCAGAGCTACCCGCCACCACTCATGGGGCGAGATTTCATGGCCGCGCTCAGGTGAGACCGGAAATTCCCACCCGAACTCGGTGTTGTCGGACATTCACCCCCGCCGATTCCACAGCGGGCATGCTGGTAGAGTTCCGGCCTTGGTCTCAAAATGGCAGAATTCCGCCCTATGATTGGAGGAGCAGCAATGGCGGGACGGGGGGAGCCTGTGAGTGGAGGACGAGCTGCTCCCACTGCTGCCATACAGGAGACTCCCCGCACCAGCTGAGGTTATTCATGAAGGCCCCGCCTTCTCAAACCTTGCCCCTCACCTGAGGTGTGGTGATCTTCAGATTAAATCACCACCAGCCACCTCTCCCCCTCAAAGCGGAGAGCGGCCTATGGTCATTTGGGACCCTGGAGACTTTATTATTTTACCAGAGACTTTTAGCTGGGCCCTCACCAATCACTTTTGACCTGACCATCTGCTGCAAACGAGTCCGATCGAATCGACATTCTCGAGGAGGCCGAAGAGAAGAAGCAGAAAAAGAAAAGAGGAAGGTCAGAAAACTCGCCGCCAGTGACGAGGCTGGGAGGAGGCCGAGGGAGGCACCACTCAGCCTTGTGGTAGCCTGGACCCGGCTGTCACCCACACAGACTAGGCTGGCGTTCCTGGATTTTCACAGTGACAGCGCCCGGATCGGTTTTGCAGGATGCTGATTTGAAGAGAATGGGGGAAATTTGCTAAAGCGTTTGTCCTTGGGAGGACTGGGAGTTCTCCTCTGGGCCTGGTGTCCACAAAGGAGTGGCAGGTTGATGGAAAGGCCGGGGGGTGGGGGGTGGGAGGGCAGGTTGGTGGGGGGATCGGTCCCCCATAAAGGAGCTTCCATCCAGTAAATCAGAGTGAAAGAGTCCTCCCTGTGAGCAGCTGGTCTGGAGAGGCTCAAACAGCTCCATGAGTTTCCCATCCTCTGGCCCGTTCCCAGGGTGCCGCTGGTACCTTGACATTGTTGGTTTCAATTTGGGCATTCAACATTCGAATCAGTTCCACATCTCCACGTCTGCCGTCGTTCAGGCAGCTTGGGGAAGGTTAATGGATTTGGTTGTGAGCGTGGGCCCTGCACATCAAGCATCAAAGAACATAGAACAACACAGCACAGGAACAGGCCCTTCGGCCCTCCAAGCCTGCGCCGCTCATGTGCCCAACTAGACCATTCGTTTGTATCCCTCTATTCCCAGTCTGTTCATGTGGCTATCTAGATAAGTCTTAAACGATCCCAGTGTGTCCGCCTCAACCACCTTGCTTGGCAGTGCATTCCAGGCCCCCACCACTCTCTGTGTAAAATACGTCCCCCTGACATCTGTGTTGAACCTTGCCCCCCTCACCTTGAACCCATGACCCCTTGTGTTCGTCACCTCCGACCTGGAAAAAGCTTCCCACTGTTCACCCTATCTATGCCCTTCATAATTTTATACACCTCTATTAGGACGCCCCTCATCCTCCGTCTTTCCAGGGAGAACAACCCCAGTTTACCCAATCTCTCCTCATAGCTAAGACCCTCCATACCAGGCAACATCCTGGTAAACCTTTTCTGTACTCTCTCCAAAGCCTCCACGTCCTTCTGGTAGTGTGGCGACCAGAACTGGACGCAGTATTCCAAATGTGGCCCAACCAACGTTCTATACAGCTGCAACATCATATGCCAACTTTTATATTCTATGCCCTGTCCAATAAAGGCAAGCATGCCATATGCCTTCTTGACCACCCTCTCCACCTGTGCTGCCACCTTTAAGGATCTGTGGACTTGTACACCCAGGTCCCTCTGTGTGTCTATACTCCTGATGGTTCTGCCATTTATTGTATAGCTCCCCCTTACATTAGATCTACCGAAATGCATCACTTCGCATTTATCTGGATTAAATTCCATCTGCCATTTCTCCGCCCAATGTTCCAGCCTATCTATATCCTGCTGTATTCTCTGACAATGTTCATCACGATCCGCAACTCCAACAATCTTTGTGTCGTCCGCAAACGTACTGATCACACCAGCTACATCTTCCTCCATATCATTTATATACATCACAAACAGCAGAGGCCCCAGTACAGAGCCCTGCGGAACACCACTAGTCACAGACCTCCAACCGGAAAAAGACCCCTCCACTGCCACCCTCTGTCTTCTATGGCTAAGCCAGTTCTCCACCCATCTAGCGAGCTCACCTTTTTTCCCGTGAGATTTAACCTTTTGCACCAGCCTGCCATGAGGGACCTTGTCAGACGCTTTACTAAAATCCATATAGACGACATCCACGGCCCTTCCCTCGTCAATCGTTTTTGTCACCTCCTCAAAAAACTCAACCAAATTTGTGAGGCATGACCTCCCTCATACAAAACCATGCTGTCTATCGCTAATGAGATTATTCAGTTCTAAATGCGCATATATCCTATCTCTAAGAATCTTCTCCAACGATTTCCCTACCACGGACGTCAAGCTCACCGACCTATAATACCCAGGTTATCCTTGCTACCCTTCTTAAATAACGGGACCACATTTGCTATCCTCCAATCCTCTGGGACCTCACCTGTGTCCAGTGAAGAGACAAAGATTTCTGTTAGAGGCCCAACAATTTCATCCCTTGCCTCCCTGAGGAGTCTAGGATAGATGCCATCCGGCCCTGGGGATTTGTCTGTCTTAATGTTTCCTAAAAAACCTAACACTTCCTCCCTTGTAATTGAGATTTTTTCTAACAGGTCAACACATCTCTCTGAGACACTCCCAGTCAACATGTCCCTCTCCTTTGTGAATACTGATGCAAAGTATTCATTTAGGATCTCTCCTACTTCCTTTGGCTCTCAGCATAATTCCCCTCCTTTGTCCCTGAGAGGTCCGATTCTTTCCCTAACAACCCTCTTGTTCCTAACATATGTATAAAATGCCTTAGGGTTCTCCTTAATCCTGTCTGCCAATGACATTTCGTGACCCCTTTCTGCCCTTCTAACTCCCTGTTTGAGTTATTTTCTACTTTCTCTGTATTCCTCCAATGCTCCATCTGTTTTTAGCTGCCTGGACCTCATGTATGCCTCTTTTTTCTTTTTGATTAGACCCACAATTTCACTGGTTATCCACGGCTCCCGAATCCTACCTTTCCTATCCTTCCTCTTTACAGGCACATGCCTATCCTGCAGTCCTATCAACTGCTCCTTAAAAGACTCCCACATGCCAGATGTGGATTTACCCTCGAACACCCTCTCCCAATCAACAGCCACCAAATCCTGACTAATCCGGCTGTAGTTAGCCTTCTCCCAATTCAGCACCTTACCCATAGGACAACACTCATCTTTTTCCATTACTATCCTAAAGTTTACAGAATTGTGGTCACTCTTTGCCACATGTTCCCCTACTGAAACTTTGATGACCTGACCAGGCTCATTCCCCAGTACTAGGTCCAGTATAGCCCCCTCTCTAGTTGGACTGTCAACATATTGTTCCAAAGAACCTTCCTGTACGCATTTTATAAATTCTTCCCCATCCAGGCCCCCAGCCCTAAGCGATTTCCAGTCTACACATGGGAAATTAAAGTCTCCCACTACAACAACCCTATTTTTTCTGCACCTGTCCAGAATCTCCTTACATATCCGTTCCTCAACTTCCCGTGGGCTGTTGGGAGGCCTGTAGTATACTCCCAGCATAGTGACTACGCCCTTCCTGTTTCTGAGCTCCACCCACAGTGACTCGTTACCTGACCCTTCCAAATTGTCCACCCTCTGTACCGCTGTAATATGCTCCCTAACCAGCATTGCTACTCCCACCTCTCCTAGCCCCTCCTCTGTCTCGCCTAAAACACTTATACCCCAGAATATTCAGCTGCCAGTCCTGTCCCTCTTTTAACCAAGTCTCCGTCACTGCAACCACATCCAAGTTCCGCGTAAGCATTAAGGCTCTAAGCTCGTCTGTCTTGCCCGTGACGCTCCTTGCATTGAAGCAGATGCACTCCAGACCTCCAGGCCCACTGAGGTCATCCTCCCCCAGAATGTTCTTCCTCTTAGATTTGCCTTTTCCATTTGCATCGAAGTGCCTGGTTCCATTTTGTGCTGTGATGATTGTACCGAATGTCAGCGTTTCGATGAGAGGCCGGCTCTCCTGCACAATGCCCATTTGCTATTCACTAATCAGCTCCTGCCACTTGAAGGCAGCGATTCTCTGAATGTGTGGCAATTCTGTTCACTAGCTCCTCCAATCAGCTACCTCTTGTACCCCTGTTCCTGTTCATCTTGATTTGCTTGTTGTCCCGATTTGCAGCTCAAAGTGTTGCTTGATAATCTTCACTCTCGCTGTAAGTGAGGTAGCCTGAACAATGTTACTGTGCTCTTAACATCATTACCACAATGCAGATAGCTCTGGAACACTCAACAATCTACCTGTTGCTGATGCATCTGTCCAGTATAGACAGGCGTAATAAATCAAGGGTGACTCAGGATGGCTCAAAGCAGCAAGAGAATAATTGCAAACGATAAATGAGGATTTAGAACTAAAGGTCAGACAGAATCAGTCTTTGGAGGCAAAATCCCTTTATTTACAATTCCAACAGCAGTACACAGAGTGCTCGCAGTCAGCAGTCTACCTCTGGGAGTGCCAGAGGAACGAACACTCCCGGTTAAATCCAAAGCAAAGACTCCCTGATTGGTCCATCAATTGGATCCTTAATCAAGGAGTTCATATTCCAATAGGCCAACCTCACTGGCCTGATTGAAGTCATTACAATCCACTCTGCGAATATACAACTCCCCTCCCACTCCCCACCTGCAGGCACTCCCCGACCCAGTGTATGCTCCCAATCGGCTCAGCTTCCCACCTCAGCAGTCCATTTGTCCGGCCCAATCACGTGGCCCTCAGGGGACCAACATTGTACTGAATGTCAGTGTTTAAAGGTACCACATTGTCACAGTTAGGAGTGACCACCACACTGTCCTTGAGAAGACAAAGTCCCATCTTTATACTGAGGATCGTCTTGTGTGGCACTGTCACTGTGCCAATGGGATAGATTCAGAATAATCAGCTGCTCAGAACTGCATCTATGAGGTGCTGTGGGCCATCGGCAGCAGCAGAATTGTAAACTCACCTCCTGTGTATCCAGGATGGGCAACAAGTGCTGGCCTAGCTAGCGATGTCCACATGCTGTGAAAAAATATATTAAAATACCCTCAATCATAGAATCCCTACAGTGCAGAAGGAGGCCAATCAGCCCATCATATCTGCACCGACTGTCCGACAGAGCATCTTACCCAGGGCCTATTCCCTTTACTTGATGTATTTACCCCACTAATCCCCCTGATTTACATTCTTTGGACACTAAGGGGCAATTTAACATGACCAATCCACCTAACCAGCACTGTGGGAAGAAACCGGAGCACCCGGAGGAAACCCAGACACGGGGAGAACGTGTAAACTCCACACAGACAGTCACGCAGGGCTGGAATTGGATCTGAGTCCCTGGCGCTGTGAGGCAGCAGTTCTAACCATTGTGCCACCGTGCCGCCCCCAACTCTACCGTTATCATCAAGATAGGAGGAGGCATTCGGGAACAGCATTAGGCGTACGGAAAAATGTGGTGTCAAGCTGGAACATATGACTACGTGTATCAGTACAAGCTATGTGCGATAGACAGAGCTAAGCGATTCCAAAATGGTGGCGAAGAGTTAAACAACTCACTGGAGAAGGAGCCCACCACATCAATGCAAAAGATTATACTGAATCATTTGCAATAATCTTCAGCCAGAAGTGCCGAGTGGATGGTCCACCTTGGCCTTCTCCGGAGGTCCTCAGCATCACAGATGTCAGTCTTCAATCAATTCGATTCACTCCTCGTGATATCAAGAAATGGCTGAAGGCACTGGATGCTGCAAAGATTACCGGACAATATTCCAGCAACAGTACTGAAGACTTGTGCTCCAGAATCTGCCGCACCCCTAGCCAAGCTGTTCCAGTACAGCTACAACACTGGCATCTACCCAGCAATGTGGAA
The DNA here is from genome assembly GCF_964213995.1 of Mustelus asterias. Classification (NCBI taxonomy): domain Eukaryota; kingdom Metazoa; phylum Chordata; class Chondrichthyes; order Carcharhiniformes; family Triakidae; genus Mustelus; species Mustelus asterias. Next base: position 10,046,788 of record NC_135816.1, on the reverse strand, counting down.
AATTGCCCAGGTATGTCTACAAAGATCAGGACAAATCCTGCCTTGGCAATTTTCACACCATCAGCCTTCTCTCGATCATCAGCAAAGTGATGGAAGATGGTGCTGACAGAGCTATCAAGCAGAAATAACCTGCTCACAACCGCTCAGTTTGAGTTCCGTCAGGGACACTCAGCTCCTGACCTTATAGCAGCCTTGGTCCTAAAAGGTTAATTGACACAGCGTCAAATTCTTTACGAGTGAAGGCAGTCACTCATTTTGTGGTTGCATTCTGTGGTTGGATGTTTTTTGACACTCCAATTGTCTGCATGACCAGTGCCTTTTGTGATTGTTTTAAAGATGTAAATAATGTCATCTCAATCAATCTGCAATCGTAAAGACAGTTCAGTTCAGTTTCAATAATAGTGTGTTCTTGGTTGCAGCGATGCAGAACGGATACAGGAGAAAGGTGAAAAACTGCACGTCCCTGACAGGCACCTCATTTCTGCAGATGCAAGTTGTTCTCGAACAGTACGATGGGTTTGAGTCTCTTCCTATATACCTGAGATCTGCTAAAAGTCGAAAGTAAACCTGGCAGTTTGAGTCGTGTTTGTAAAATGTTGACACTGGAAGCTTTCTGAATATGTTTTCAAGGTCATGTTCTGTTGTTAGTGTGGACTTCACCCTGTATTACAGACAGAAATTACACTGAGTGCTGAAATGCTCAGCTCACTGCGGTGATTATATACCAATGTATTGACCCAGAGACTTGAAAGAGTCATACAGTGCAGGAAAGACCCTTCCGCCCATCGAGTCTTCACGAACAATACCTACCACTAAAGTCACACTAATCCCATTTTCCACTTATCCCACATCCTTGAATGTTTTTTAAATTCATTTGTGGGACATGGGCGTCGCTGGCTGGGCCAGCATTTATTGCCCATCCCTAGTTACCCTTGAAGGGCAGTTCAGAATCAACCACATTGCTGTGGCTCTGGAGTCACATGTAGGCCAGCAGATTTCCTTCCCTAAAGGACATCAGTGAACCAGATGGGTTTTTCCGACAATCGACAATGGTTCCATGGCCATCTGTAGATTCTTAATTCCAGATATTTTTTATTGAATTCAAATTCCACCATCTGCCGTGGCGGGATTCGAACCCGGGTCCCCAGAACATTAGCTGAGTTTCTGAATTAATAGTCGAGCGATAATACCACTGGGCCATCCCCTCCCCTTATTATTGCTATGGTAGTTCAAGTGCTCATCCAAATACTTTTCAAGTATTAAGTTTTCCTGCCACCAGTTGACTTCCCAGGAAACCTTCTCATCACTTTGATGGTAATAGAAGGTAAGAGAAGTGTGGGAGGAACAGAGCTGTTCTATCTCTCCCACGCTTGCTGCTCTAGCTTCTCCAGTCACAGCTTCCCACCATTCTGTTAGCGGGACAGGCGCTGCCAGAGCTATCCGCCACCACTCTCAAAATGGTAGAATTCCGCCCTATGATTGGAGGAGCGGCAATGGCGGGAGGGAGGGAACCTGTGAGTGGAGGACAAGCTGCTCCCACTGCTGCCATACTGGAGACTTCCCGCACCAGCTGAGGTTATTCATGAAGGCCCCACCTTCTCAAACCTTGCCCCTCGCCTGAAATGTGGAGACCCCGGGGTTAAATCACCACCAGTCAGCTCTCCCCCTCAACGGGGAAAGCAGCCTATGGTCATTTGGGACCCTGGAGACTTTATTATTTTACCAGAGACTTTTAGCTGGGCCCTCACCAATCACTTTTGACCATCTGCTGCAAACGAGTCCGATCCAATCAACATTCCCGAGGAGGCCGAAGAGAAGAAGCAGAAAGAGAAAAGAGGAAGGCCAGAAAACTCTCCGCCAGTGACGGGACTGGGAGGAGGCCGAGGGAGGCACCAATCAGCCTCGTGGTAGCCTGGACCCGGCTGTCACCCACACAGACTAGGCTGGCGTTCCTGGCTTTTCACAGCGACAGCGCCCGGATCGGTTTTGCAGGATGCTGATTTGAAGGGAGTGGAGAAATGGGGGAAATTTGCTAAAGCGTTTGTCCTTGAGAGGGCTGGGAGTTCTCCTCTGGGCCTGGTGTCCACAAAGGAGTGGCAGGTTGATGGAAGGGCACCGGGAAGAGGGTGGTGGGAGGGCAGGTTGGTGGGGGGATCGGTCCCCCATAAAGGAGCTTCCATCCAGTAAATCAGAGTGAAAGAGTCCTCCCTGTGAGCAGCTGGTCTGGAGAGGCTCAAACAGCTCCATGAGTTTCCCATCCTCTGGCCCGTTCCCAGGGTGCCGCTGGTACCTTGACATTGTTGGTTTCAATTTGGGCATTCAACATTCGAATCAGTTCTACATTTCCACGTCTGCCGTCGTTCAGGCAGCTTGGGGAAGGTTAATGGATTTGGTTGTGAGCGTGGGCCCTGCACATCAAGCATCAGGTTTCCCTTTTCCATTTGCATCAAAGTGCCTGGTTCCATTTTCTGCTGTGATGATTATACCGAATGTCAGCGTTTCAATGAGAGGCCGGCTCTCCTGCAAAATGTCCATGCTGCTGTTCACTAATCAGCTCCTGCCACTTGAAGGCAGCGATTCTCAGAATGTGTGGCAATGACCTTGATGGTAGTAGAAGGTAAACTAAGGGAAAACTAATTATTCCCTCCACTTGCAATCTAATAATTACATCCATTTGACATGACGGAGATATAGTCACATTCACTGCAGATCATAGAAAAGCTATAATTACAAACCTCATTGTCACAAAAACATTTCAGACCCTGTCTTTGGCCACTCTCAACCCTGGGGTATGGGGGAGGCATGGGGGGATGGAGGGGGTGGGGGTGATGCAGGGGGTGTGGGAGGATGGAGGGGGTTGGGAGGGAGGAGGATGCATCGGTGGTTGGAAGATGTGTGGGGGATGGAGGAGGTAAGGGGTTGGGGAGGATGGAGGTTGGAAAGGGGAATGGAGAAAGCATGGGGGTATTGAGGGGGTATGGAGGTATGAAGAAGGCATGGGGGGGTGGAGGGGCTATGTGGGGGTTGGAGGATGCATGGGGTGATGGAATGGCGCAGGGAATGGATATGGGGGGATGATGGGAGCATGAGGGTATTATGTTGGGGGCATGGGTGTATTGAGGGAATATTGAGGGGCAGAGGAATATGGATGGGGTGTAGGAGTCATGTGGAATATAGAGGGAAGATGGGATAGTATGGGGATGAAGGCTCGGGGGAATAGCAGCTCTGTAGAGAACAGGGACATTGGCCCAGTGAAGACAGGTGGCGTTCTGATCTTCCACCCTCATCATGCAGCCACCTCTATTCACACCTGGGTCTGTTTGGGGAAGCGATGGACCTCGGCTCTCTCCGACCGAACCCTGGAAGATGGAAATCCGGTGTGAATGTGCTGAATTTCAGGAGTGGGGAACTGGGGATGAGGAAATGGTCTGACTCACTCTTCCCAGTTTGAAGAGGAACTTCTGGTCCAAAGATCCTGGAATGATTTGCAAACAAGCTGAATCACCAGTGGGGGAGTTAAAGGGCGGGATTTTCCAGCTGTGTTCGCTCCAAGGCTGGAAAATCCCACCTGAGGTCAACAGACCTTTGCATGGGTTCCTATCCCGCCCACTATGATTCCCGTAGTGGGGGGGGAGGGGGGAAATTCCGCCCAAAGTGTTGTTCTGGATGGAAGATTTAAAATAGGCCCAGAAAATCCCTCATCTTGTGACCTTGACGTCGATTGGCATTGTACCTAATCTGTTCCTGTCTCATTATAAACGTTAACCAAATCATATTCAAAAATATAAAAGACAAAACAGCGAGAACATAGTAAAGTCGGTTCCTGGAGGTATGAACATTAAACCGTTACCTTTCAATTAAACAAGTATCGCGTTGTTTGTTCAGCTGTGCTTCATGTTACTCAATTAGAATCATAGAATCCCTACAGTGCAGAAGGAGGCCATTCGGCCCATCAAGCCTGCGCTGACCACACTCGATTGGAGCGTTTGAATAACCAATCCATAAACAACATTTTAATCCTAATTCAGGAGATGATGACATGATTGAATCCCACATCAGGAAGGTTTTAAAACAATGTTCCATGTCTCAGTTTTGACTGAGCTTAATGAGCTGCTGAAATGATCGATCTACTAACAGAAACCAGGGGCCAGATTTTAAAGGGAGGGTTTGGAAACCTGGCACCTGGATGAATTCTGGGCCCTGACCACCATCCACCACGCCCCCCCCCCCGACCCCCCGCCCCCTCCACACCCCCCTCCCGCACCCACCCCTTGCGTTGCTCTAGCAATGCTATGCTTAAATGTGAAATATGCTGATTGGACAGGAAGAGAGCCCAGCACTCAACTGGAGGTGCCAAGTGCCTCCAGGAGGCCCGAGCTGACAGCAGCGAAGGCAGGTGGCAGCCATTTTGGGGACTGCTGCTGCCCTGCCAAGGAGAGCTTTCTCAGAAGACTAAGGAAATTTGGCATGTCAGCTACGACTCTCATCAACTTTTACAGATGCACCATAGAAAGCATTCTTTCTGCTTGTATTACAGCTTGGTATGGCTCCTGCTCTGCCCAAGACTGCAAAGAACTACAAAAGGTCGCGAATGTAGCCCAATCCATCACGCACAACAGCCTCCATTCATTGACTCTGTCTACACTTCCCGCTGCCTCGGCAAAGCAGCCAGCATAATTAAGGACCCCACGCACCCCGGACATTCTCTCTTCCACCTTCTTTTTTTTTATACTTCTCCAATTCAATCAAATCAAGTCCAATTCAGAGTCTCAACAAGTTGAGACATTTCCTATCCAAGCTGACAAGACAGGGCCTACACTCCCGTGTTGGGCCTGATCTACATGAGCCAAGCTGATTGGAGTGGGTGCAGACTCACCTCCTCCAAGGCTTGATCTCATTTGCATCTTTGCCAAAAGGCCAAAATGCCGCTTTTAAAAATTGCTTCAAATGAAGCTTAAATGTAACCTAATGACCTCAACAAAGTGCAGCCTGTCCATACTACACTTGATCTTAGCCAAAAAGATACAAAAGCCTGAGGTCACGTACCAACCGACTCAAGAACAGCTTCTTCCCTGCTGCTGTCAGACTTTTGAATGGACCTACCTCGCACTAAGCTGATCTTTCTCTGCACCCTAGCTATAACTGTAACACTACATTCTGCACCCTCTCGTTCACTTCTCTATGAACGGTATGCTTTGTCTGTATAGTGCGCAAGAAACAATACTTTTCACTGTATGTTAATACGTGTGACAATAATAAATCAAATCAAATCAAAGAGAGCTGGCAGCTCCTGGGAGGAGATAAAGTTGGTGCTGAGGAGCCCTCAGTCAATGTGCAGCATGCGACCCAGAACTAACTGACCCCTCAAATTTCACTAAAACTACCACAGATGGATGCAACTTTTCTGTCGCCCCAGGGTGACCCTGGTAGCTTTGCACTAGCGCACTGTTTGGCTTCATCAGGAAAATAGATTGAAAATCCCATTCTTGACAGGCCCTTTAACCAGCTCCTCAAGGGCTTTACTGGGCCCTTGCCCGTCGATGTCAGCAAGTGGTTCAGGAAGGTAGCTCACCACCACATTCTGGCCTTACCAGTAAGCCGCATGTGAAAAAATATTAAAATAACAATTTCCTGGTTGAAAAGGGTGTTCCAGTTCATATTCTAACACATATCCCTCTTCTGCCTCTATAGGTATCCTCCAGGAAGCTGCCAAGACCCACAGTGACAGAGCTCCGCCAGTACCTCGCAGTTCCCTGGGCCGCTGAGGTTTCTCAGCTCCAGGCTCCAGCAAAGGTAGATAGTGATAAAATTATTCTCTGAATTTGGGTGTCACGAACAAGGCCAGTATTCGGTGTCCGTCCCTAATTGAGAAAGTGGCGGGAGCTGCCATTCTGAACCGCTGCAGTCGGGATAGTGCAGGCACATCCACAGTGTCTTCAGGGAGGTAGTTCCAGGATTTTGATCCGGTGACAGAGAAGGAACGGCGATAAAGTTCCAAGTCAGGACGGTGTGTGGGCAGCTTGCAGGTGGTGGTGCTCCCATGTGTCTGCCGCCCTTGTCCTTCTAGTTGGCTGAAGTCATAGTTTTGGGGGATTCACTCCGAGAAGTTTAAATTGTTTGTGGAGATAGAGCAGCAGCTGAAAGGCAGCATGGAAGAAGGAGCAGAGTTACATTCGAGTTATATAAATGATCTGGAAGAAGGTGTAACTGGGGTGATCAGTAAGTTTGCGGACGACACAAAATTGACAGGACTTGCAGATAGTGAGGAGCATTATCAGAGGCTACAGAAGGATATAGGTAGGCTGGAAATTTGGGCAAAGAAATGGCAGATGGAGTTCAATCCTGATAAATGCAAAGTGATGCATTTTGGTAGAACTAATGTAGGGAGGGGCTATACGATAAATGGCAGAACCATAAATGTTGTAGATACGCAGAGGGACCTGGGTGTGCAAGTCCACAGATCCTTGAAGGTGACGTCACAGGTGGAGAAGGTGGTGAAGAAGGCATATGGCATGCTTGCCTTTATAGGACGGGGCATAGAGTATAAAAGTTGGGGTCTGATGTTGCAGTTGTATAGAACGTTGGTTCGGCCGCATTTGGAATACTGCGTCCAGTTCTGGTCGCCACACTACCAGAAGGACGTGGAGGCTTTGGAGAGAGTACAGAGGAGGTTTACCAGGATGTTGCCTGGTATGGAGGGGCTTAGTAATGAGGAGAGATTGGGTAAACTGGGGTTGTTCTCCCTGGAAAGACGGAGGATGAGGGGAGACTTAATAGAGGTGTATAAAATTATGAAAGGCATAGATAGGGTGAACAGTGGGAAGCTTTTCCCCAGGTCGGTGGTGACGTTCACGAGGGGTCATAGGTTCAAGGTGAAGGGGGGGAGGTTTAACACAGATATCAGATGGATATATTTTACACAGAGGGTGGTGGGGGCCTGGAATGCGCTGCCAGGCAAGGTGGTGGAGGCGGACACACTGGGAACGTTTAAGACTTATCTAGATAGCCACATGAACGGAGGGGGAATGGAGGAATACAAAAGAATGGTCTAGTTTGGACCAGGGAGCGGCACGGGCTTGGAGGGCCGAAGGGCCTCTTCCTGTGCTGTATTGTTCTTTGTTCAAGGAGCAGGGAATATACAGTAAGAAAAGCAAAAATGCTTGGAACATTTGTGGAGAGAAAGAGCAGTGTGTCAGTCTGTACTGGGGTCCCCGCAATGTGTCAGTCTGTACTGGGGGTCCTCGCAATGTGTCAGTCTGTACTGGGGCTCCTCGCAATGTGTCAGTCTGTACTGGGGCTCCTAGCAATGTGTCAGTCTGTACTGGGGGTCCTCGCAATGTGTCAGTCTGTACTGGGGCTCCTCGCAATGTGTCAGTCTGTACTGGGGCTCCTCGCAATGTGTCAGTCTGTACTGGGGCTCCTCGCAATGTGTCAGTCTGTACTGGGGCTCCCTGCAATGTGTCAGTCTGTACTGGGGCTCCCTGCAATGTGTCAGTCTGTACTGGGGCTCCTCGCAATGTGTCAGTCTGTACTGGGGCTCCCTGCAATGTGTCAGTCTGTACTGGGGCTCCTCGCAATGTGTCAGTCTGTACTGGGGCTCCCTGCAATGTGTCAGTCTGTACTGGGGGTCCTCGCAATGTGTCAGTCTGTACTGGGGCTCCTCGCAATGTGTCAGTCTGTACTGGGGCTCCTCGCAATGTGTCAGTCTGTACTGGGGCTCCCTGCAATGTGTCAGTCTGTACTGGGGCTCCTCGCAATGTGTCAGTCTGTACTGGGGTCCCCGCAATGTGTCAGTCTGTACTGGGGTCCCCGCAATGTGTCAGTCTGTACTGGGGTCCCCGCAATGTGTCAGTCTGTACTGGGACTCCTAGCAAAGTGTCAGTCTGTACTGGGGTCCCTGCAATGTGTCAGTCTGTACTGGGGCTCCCTGCAATGTGTCTGTCTGTACTGGGCTCCCTGCAATGTGTCAGTCTGTACTGGGACTCCTAGCAATGTGTCTGTCTGTACTGGGGTCCCTGCAGTGTGTCAGTCTGTACTGGGACTCCTAACAATGTCACGGTCTGTACTGGAGCTCCTAGCAATGTGTCAGTCTGTACTGGGGCTCTCAGCAATGTGTCAGTCTGTACTGGGGCTCCCTGCAATGTGTCAGTCTGTACTGGAGCTCCTAGCAATGTGTCAGTCTGTACTGGGACTCCCAGCAATGTTTCAGTCTGTACTGGGACTCCCAGCAATGTTTCAGTCTGTACTGGGGCTCCTAGCAATGTGTCAGTCTGTACTGGGACTCCTAACAATGTGTCAGTCTGTACTGGGGTCCCTGCAATGTGTTACTCTGTACTGGGGCTCCCTGCAATGTGTCAGTCTGTACTGGAGCTCCCTGCAATGTGTCAGTCTGTACTGGGACTCCCAGCAATGTGTCAGTCTGTACTGGAGCTCCTAGCAATGTGTCAGTCTGTACTGGGGTCCCTGCAATGTGTTAGTCTGTACTGGGACTCCTAGCAAAGTGTCAGTCTGTACTGGGACTCCTAGCAATGTGTCAGTTTGTACTGGGACTCCTAGCAATGCGTCAGTTTGTACTGGGACTCCTAGCAATGTGTCAGTTTGTACTGGGGCTCCTAGCAATGTGTCAGTCTGTACTGGGACACCTAGCAATGTGTCAGTCTGTACTGGGACTCCTAGCTCTGTGTCAGTCTGTACTGGGGCTCCCAGCAATGTGTCAGTCTGTACTGGAGCTCCTAGCAATGTGTCAGTCTGTGCTGGAACTCCTAGCAATGTGTCAGTCTGTACTGGGACTCCTAGCAATGTGTCAGTCTGTACTGGGACTCCCTGCAATGTGTCAGTCTGTACTGGAACTCCTAGCAATGCGTCAGTTTGTACTGGGACTCCTAGCAATGTGTCAGTTTGTACTGGGGCTCCTAGCAATGTGTCAGTCTGTACTGGGACACCTAGCAATGTGTCAGTCTGTACTGGGACTCCTAGCTCTGTGTCAGTCTGTACTGGGGCTCCCAGCAATGTGTCAGTCTGTACTGGAGCTCCTAGCAATGTGTCAGTCTGTGCTGGAACTCCTAGCAATGTGTCAGTCTGTACTGGGACTCCTAGCAATGTGTCAGTCTGTACTGGGACTCCTAGCAATGTGTCAGTCTGTACTGGGGCTCCTAGCAATGTGTCAGTCTGTACTGGGGCTCCTAGCAATGTGTCAGTCTGTACTGGGGCTCCTAGCAATGTGTCAGTCTGTACTGGGACTCCTAGCAATGTGTCAGTCTGTACTGGGGCTCTCAGCAATGTGTCAGTCTGTACTGGAGCTCCTAGCAATGTGTCAGTCTGTACTGGGACTCCTAGCAATGTGTCAGTCTGTACTGGGGCTCCCTGAAATGTTTCAGTCTGTACTGGAGCTCCTAGCAATGTGTCTGTCTGTACTGGGGTCCCTGCAGTGTGTCAGTCTGTACTGGGACTCCTAGCAATGTTTCAGTCTGTACTGGGACTCCTAGCAATGTGTCAGTCTGTACTGGGGCTCCCAGCAATGTGTCAGTCTGTACTGGGGTCCCCACAATGTGTCAGTCTGTACTGGGGCTCTCAGCAATGTGTCAGTCTGTACTGGGACTCCTAGCAATGTGTCAGTCTGTACTGGGGCTCCCAGCAATGTGTCAGTCTGTACTGGGGCTCCTAGCAATGTGTCAGTCTGTACTGGGGCTCCTAGCAATGTGTCAGTCTGTACTGGGGCTCCCAGCAATGTGTCAGTCTGTACTGGGGCTCCTAGCAATGTGTCAGTCTGTACATGGGCTCCTAGCAATGTGTCAGTCTGTACTGGGGCTCCCAGTAATCTCAGTATTTATAGGGGTTTCCAAGAAATGTGTCAATATTTGTGGGTTTTGCCAGGAGGGTCTCAATATTTACAGGTGTGCCTAAGGAGTGTGTCAGTAATAACAGCAGCTCCCTGGAAGGGTGTCAGTCTTTACAGGGGGTCTCCGGGGAATGTGTCAGTATTTACAGGGGGGTCCCCGGGGAGTGTGTCAGTATTTACAGGGGGTCTCCGGGGAGTGTGTCAATATTTACAAAGAGTCCCCGGGGAGTGTGTCAATATTTACAAAGAGTCCCCGGGGAGTGTGTCAGTATTTACAGGGGGTCCCCGGGGAGTGTGTCAGTATTTACAGGGGGTCCCTGGGGAGTGTGTCAGTATTTACAGGGGGTCTCCGGGGAGTGTGTCAATATTTACAAAGAGTCCCCGGGGAGTGTGTCAGTATTTACAGGGGGTCCCTGGGGATTGTGTCAGTATTTACAGAGAGTCCCTGGGGAGTGTGTCAGTATTTACAGAGAGTCCCTGGGGAGTGTGTCAGTATTTACAGAGAGTCCCTGGGGAGTGTGTCAGTATTTACAGAGAGTCCCTGGGGAGTGTGTCAGTATTTACAGAGAGTCCCTGGGGAGTGTGTCAGTATTTACATGGGGTCCATGGGTTTTGTGTCCATATTGAGAGGGTCTCTGTTTGTGTGTGAATTTTGTATAGAAGCTTGACTAGCAGCGGTTGAATCGACTGCTTCAATGTTCCTGCATTGAAAGGGTTACGTGCAGTATGCTTGCTCTTTTTGTCAGTGATTGGCTAGCTCCAGCCCTGACTCTCTTGGGTTTGTGTTTAAATAGGGCGATGTTTGCTCTAAGCATCCAGACTCTGGAATGACAGCACCCTGGCCAGTGAGTGGGAGATGACTGCTGTGTGTGTGTGATGGAGGGTATGTACAAACACAGGCTCCTGCTACTCTGCCTGTGTGGATGGATTCAGGCAGCAGCTGGACAGGTAAAGGGAACGTTAACTAGACACTGAATAGCAAGGGTGTTTACCTTTTCCATCAGTGGTTTCCGTAGATAAAAATTGTAGATTTGTTCTAGGTTTTTCAAAATGTCATATCAGTGTGAGTTGCGACGATTTGTCAGGTTAGACCCTCAGGCTTGTTCTGAAGTCACTCGGAATAGTGTCTCTGCTTTAAATTAGTTATGTTTCATCAAGAAATACAATTGTTTTCTATGCCTGATTTCCTATTCCCAGCCCCCCCTCCCTGCTCAGTTTTCCTGCACCCACCTCCTTCCCTGCCCAATGTTCCACAGGCAGCAGGAACCCCGGTCCCTTCCTTTCTGCCCCTACAGTGGCACTGGAAGAGCAGGCACAGAGCTCAGCCAAGGGTGCAGGTTGGGGCTCAGCAAAGCCTCACCAACCGCTGCCAGTTTGTGAGAAGGCGTGCCTGTCGAATACTGGGGTGTGAATTATTGAATTGAGGGGCAAACAGCTGCTGGTGAGTGTCGTTGCATAGATTATCATTCTCTCCTCCAAACCAGCCCCGCCAATGGTTGTTACGACCCTCCCAGTTTTTATCCTGTGTCTCTACCTCTGTGTGACTTGCGCGCTCGGAGCTGAGGACAGAACAAATAAAAAACATGAGATCAGTGTGTCTGCAGAAGTCTTCTTCTAGTTCACCTACCTGTCCCAGTGGTCCCAACACTACTCCAGTGTTTAGTCTCCGCATGAGCCTACCATATAGTTAGCTTTATCTCACCGCATCAGCATAATCCTCCCTTGATTTGATTTATTAATGTCACATGTATTAGTATACAGTGAAAAGTATTGTTCCTTGCGCGCTATACAGACAAAGCATACCGTTCATAGAGAAGGAAACGAGAGAGTATAGAAGGCAGTGTTACAGTCATAGCTAGGGTGCAGAGAAAGATCAACTTAATGCAAGGTAAGTCCATTCAAAAGTCTGACAGCAGCAGGGAAGAAGCTGTTCTTGAGTCGGTTATTACGTGACCTCAGAGTTTTGTATCTTTTTCCCAACGCAAGAAGTGGAAGAGAGAATGTCCGTGGTCCGTGGGGTCCTTAATTTTGCTGGCTGCTTTTCCGAGGCAGCGGGAAGTGTAGACGGAGTCAATGAATGGGAGGCTGGTTTGCGTGATGGGTTGGGAATTAGAAATGTATTCTACCTCAAGTATATGTCTGATCTCTCTTTAATTGCAACTGTGTTGTTACATCAATCAGTGCTCCCAATAGCGAGTTCCACATTCTAATCACTGAATTTCCTCTTGGATTTATTAGTGACTTATATTTTTGTTTCCTTGCTCAGGACTCCCCCCACCATGTGGAAACATTTCCTCTCTGCGTCTATCCTTCATTATTTTATAGATCTCTATCAGGTCACATCCTAGCCTTCTCTTTCCGAGAGAAAAGAGCCCCAGTCTGTTCAGCCTTTCCCGATCGGTATAACATCTCCGTTCTAATTGTGAATCTTTTTTTTTGCACCTTCCTGAGTGCCTCTATGTCGTTTTTCCAATGGCTCCTAAAACATTGGCACTCAGCTAGAGCATTGGATTGAAATGTTGTGGCTATAAGTGTCTATAATTTTTCTCATTATCTGCAGTATTCTGTACCTCTCTAACACAAGGGGCGGCACGGTGGCACAGTGGTTAGCACTGCTGCCTCACAGCACCAGGGACCCGGGTTCAATTCCGGCCTCGGGTCACTGTCTGTGTGGAGTCTACACGTTCTCCCCGTGTCTGCGTGGGTTTCCTCCGGGTGCTCCGGTTTCCTTCCACACTTGGTTGATTGGCCAGGCTAAATTTACCCTAGTTTCAGGGGGATTAGCAGGGTAAATATGTAGGGTTATGGAAATAGGGCCCGGGTGGGATTGTGGTCGGTGCAGACTCGATGGGCTGAATGGTCTCCTTCTGCACTGTGGGGATTCTATGAACACACCATGTGATCTTCATGAAGATTATCTGTCAGTTATTAACAAAGTGAGTCGGCCGCTAGGTTATGCTGCATACAAGATAAATCGATATTAACTGTTGGCAATTTTCTCCCATCAAGGTTGAAAACTTCCACCTCCTTAGTGTACCTCATTTCTGCCTGTCTTAGACTGCCCTGCTGCTGAAACTATCCACTGTGCCTTTGCTACCTCAACATTTGACTATTCCCATGCTCTCCTTGTTGACCTCCCTCCCTACACCTTCCAAAGCTTTGTTGCCCTTGTCCTAACTCAAAGAACAAAGAACAAAGAACAGTACAGCACAGGAAACAGGCCCTTCGGCCCTCCAAGCCTGTGCCGCTCCTTGGTCCAACTAGACCAATCGTTTGTATCCCTCCATTCCCAGGCTGCTCATGTGACTATCCAGGTAAGTCTTAAACGATGTCAGCGTGCCTGCCTCCACCACCCTACTTGGCAGCGCATTCCAGGCCCCCACCACCCTCTGTGTAAAAAACGTCCCTCTGATATCTGAGTTATACTTCGCCCCTCTCACCTTGAGCCCGTGACCTCTCGTGATCGTCATCTCCGACCTGGGAAAAAGCTTCCCACTGTTCACCCTATCTATACCCTTCATAATCTTGTACACCTCTATTAGATCTCCCCTCATTCTCCGTCTTTCCAAGGAGAACAACCCCAGTTTACCCAATCTCTCCTCATAGCTAAGACCCTCCATACCAGGTTCTGTTCATCCATCACCCCTGCACTCACTGACCTACATTTGCTCCTGATCTGACAAAGCTCTGATTTTTAACATTCTCACCCTTGTTTTCAAATTGCTCCAGGGCCTCACCAAGTGACCTCTGCCAGCCCTACTATCCTCTCCTTAACGCCTCTCAATTTTGATCTCCATTGTTGGCTGTGCCTTCAGTTGCCAAGGCCCCCAAGCACTGGAATTTGCTCCCTAAACTTCTCCACCTCTCTGTCTCTCTCGCTCCTCCTTTAAGACACTCCCCGAAACCTACCGGTTTGACCAAGCTGTTTGTCATCTGTCCGAATACCTTCTGTGTTTCAAGGTAAAAGTTTACAGAATCATGCAGTGCAAAAAGGAGGCCATTCAACCCATTGAGTCCACACCAGACTTCTGTTGTGGGCAGTCCAATCACAGAGGGAGCCCACGGTATTCCCATAGCCCAGCAAGTTTATTTCCTTCCAATGCGCATCAATTTCCTTTTGAAATCATTGGTCGTCTCTATTTCCACTACCCTCCCAGGCAGCGGGTTCCAGGTCATGATCGGTGCAATGGCACAGTGATTAGCACTGCTGCCTCACAGCAAGAAGTCTCCGAAAGCTAGTGCTGCCAAATAAACCTGTTGGACTTTAATCTGGTGTTGTGAGGCTTCTTACTGTGCTCACAGCGCCAGGGACCCGGGTTCAATTCCCAGCTTGGTCACTGTCTGTGTAGAGTCTGCACGTTCTCCCCGTGTCTGCATGGGTTTCCTCCGTGTGCTCCGGTTTGCTCCCATAGTCTGAAAGACGTGCTGGTTAGGTGCATTGGCCATGCTAAATTCTCCCTCAGTGTACCTGAACAGGCGCCGGAGTGTGGCGGCTGGGGGATTTTCACAGTAACTTCATTGCAGTGTTAATGTAAGCCTACTTGTGACAAATAAATAAACTTCAAACTTTTAAAACTTTTTTCACTCTATAAATATGATCCTCCTCTCATTACCCCTGCATCTTTTGTCCAAAAATTTAAATCCGGGTCCCCTAGTTCTTGATCCATCAGCTTTTCATAGAAATCATAGAAACCCTACAGTGCAGAAGGAGGCCATTCGGCCCATCGAGTCTGCACCGACCACAATCCCACCCAGGCCCTACCCCCACATATTTTGCCCGCTAATCCCTCTAACCTACGCATCCCAGGACTCTAAGGGGCAATTTTTTAAACCTGGCCAATCAACCTAACCCGCACATCTTTGAACTGTGGGAGGAAACCGGAGCAGCCGGAGGAAACCCACGCAGACACGAGGAGAATGTGCAAACTCCACACAGACAGTGACCCGAGCCGGGAATCGAACCCGGGACCCTGGAGCTGTGAAGCAGCAGTGCTAACCACTGTGCTACCGTGCCACCGTTTAGAAACAGATTTTCTTTGTCCACATTATCTAAACCTGCCAACAGTCTGATAAACCTCAATCCAATCTCCTTTCAATCTCCTTTGCTCCAAGCAAATCAAACTCCAGTTCTCCAGTTGTCCTGTAGACAGATTTTTGTTTG
>NC_135816.1:9997118-10031589 GCF_964213995.1 Mustelus asterias | reverse complement strand
AAGTATACCATTTTGGATACTGTTGGGGGAGATGGCCTATCAGGGGATAGCAGCAGCAGCCAGAGCAGTGGTACCACGGCTGGCTCTGTTGTTAAGCAGGGAGGGGCAAAGAGCACGAGAGCAATAGTTATAGGGGACTCTATAGTTAGGGTTGCAGATAGGTGCTTCTGTGGATGTGAAAGAGACTCCAGAATGTTGCCTCCCGTACCAGGGTCCCAGGATGTCTCTGAACGGACAGAAAGGGGGGAGAGTGAACAGCCAGAGGTCGTGGTACATATTGGTACTAACAACATAGACAGGAAGGGTGATGAGGTCCTGCAGCAGCAGCTTTGGGAGTTAAGTAGAAAGTTAAAAAGCAGGACCTCTAGGATTGTAATCTCAGGATTACTCCCTGTGCCACGAGGCTGGGAATAGGAAGATAGTGCAGCTCAACATGTGGCTCAACAGCTGGTGTAGGAGGGAGTGCTAGGGGCATGGATGGGGCAGAGTTTGTAAGGAGCATCCAGGAAGGCTTCTTGAAACAGTATGTAGATAGTCCAACTAGGGAAGGGACCCGTACTGGACCAGATATTAGGGAATGAACCCGGCCAGGTGGTCGATGTTTCAGCAGGGGAGCAGTTCAGGAACAGAGACCACAATTCAGTAAGCTTTAAGGTACTGATGGATAAAGATAAGTGTAGTCCCCCAAGTTAAGGTGCTAAATTGGGGGAAGGCTAATTACAACAATATTAAGCAGGAACTGAAGAATGTAGATTGGGGGCAGATGTTTGAGGGCAAATCAACATTTGGCATGTGGGAGGCTTTCAAGTGTAAGTTGATAGGGATTCAGGACTGGCACATTCCTGTGAGGAGGAAGGATAAGTATGGCAAGTTTTGGGAACCTTGGATAATGAGAGATATTGTGAGCCTAGTCAAAGAGAAAAAAGAAGCATTTGTCAAAGCTAGGAGGCTGGGAACACAAATGTGGAATACAAGGAAAGTAGAAAGAAACTTAAGCAAGAAGTAAGGAGGGCTAAAAGGGGTCACGAAAAAGTATTGGCCAGCAGGATTAAGGAAAATCCAAGACATTTTATACATATATAAAGAACAAGAGGGTTGGGAGAGGGTTGGCCCACTCAAGGACAAGGGAGGGAATCTATGCGTGGAGCCAGAGGAAATGGGCGAGGTATTAAATGAGTACTTTGCGTCAGTATTCACCAAAGAGAAGGACTTGGTGGATGATGAGTCTGGGAAAGGGTGTGTAGATAGTTTGAGTCATGTTGTGATCAAAAAGGAGGTGGTATTCAGGTTCTTGAGAAACATTAAGGTAGATAAGTCCCCAGGGCCTGATGGGATATACCCCAGAATACTGAGAGAGGCAAGGGAGGAAATTGCTGGGGCCTTGAAAGAAATCTTTGTATCCTCAGTGGATACAGGGGAGGTCCCAGAGGATTGGAGAATACCAATGTTGTTCCTTTGTTTAAGAAGGGTAGCAAGAATAATCCAGGTAATTACAGGTCGGTGAGCCTTACATCAGTGGTAGGGAAATTATTTGAGAGGATTCTTCGAGACAGGATTTATTCCCACTTGGAAATAAGTGGATGTATTAGTGAGAGGCAACATGGTTTTGTGAAGGTGAGGTCGTGTCTCACGAACTTGATCGCGTTTTTCGAGGAAGTGACGAAGATGATTGATGAGGGTAGGGCAGTGAATGTTGTCCACATGGACTTCAGTAAGTCCTTTGACAAGGTCCCTCATGGCAGACTGGTGCAGAAGGTGAAGTTGCATGGGATCAGAGGTGAGCTGACAAGGTGGATACAAAACTGGCTCGGTCAAAGATGACAGAGGCTGGCAGTGGAAGGGTGCGTTTCTGAATGGAGGGCTGTGACAAGTGGTGTTCCTCAGGGATCAGTGCTGGGACCTTTGCTGTTTGTAATATATATAAATGATTTGGAGGAAAATGTAACTGGTTTGATTAGTAAGTTTGCGGACGACACAAAGGTTGGTGGATTTGCGGATAGCGATGAGGACCATCAGAGGATACAGCAGAATATAGATCAGTTGGAGACTTGGGCGGAGAGATGGCAGATGGAGTTTAATCCGGACAACTGTGAGGTAATGCATTTTGGAAGGTCTAATACAGATAGGAAATATACAATAAATGGCAGAACCCTTAGGAGTATTGATAGGCAAAGGGATCTGTGTGTACAGGTACACAGGTCACTGAAAGTGGCAATGCAGGTGGAGGAGGTAGTCAAGAAGGCATACGGCATGCTTGCCTACATCGGCCGGGGCATTGAGTTAAAAAGTTGGCAAGTCATGTTGCAGCTTTATAGAACCTTAGTTAGGCCGCACTTGGAATATAGTGTTCAATTCTGGTTGCAACACTACCAGAAGGATGTGGAGGCTTTGGAGAGGGTACAGAAAAGATTTACCAGGATGTTGTCTGGTATGGAGGCCATTCGCTATGAGGAGAGGTTGGAGAAACTTGGTTTGTTCTCACTGGAACGACGGAGGTTGAGGGGCGACCTGATAGAAGTCTACAAGATTATGAGAGGGATGGACAGAATGGATAGACGGAAGCTTTTTCCCAGGGTGGAAGAGCCAATTACTAGGGAGCATAGGCTTAAGGTGCGAGGGGCAAGGTTTAAAGGAGCTGTACGAGGCAGATATTTTATACAAAGGGTGGTGGGTGCCTGGAACTCGTTGCCGGGGGAGGGAGTGGAAGCGGATACGGTAGTGACTTTTAAGGGGCGTTTTGACCAATACATGAATAGGATGGGAATAGAGGGATATGGTCCCCGGAAGGGTAGGGGGTTTTAGTTAAGTCGGGCAGCATGGTCGGTGCAGGCTTGGAGAGCTGAAGGGCCTGTTCCTGTGCTGTAATTTTCTTTGTTCTTTGTTCCCAGCATATCCTCTAATTCTATCTTTCACTCTCGCCCTGTGCTTCTAAAACTTTCTTCTAACTCTTTTAAACTCTCTAACAATGCTTTAATTCCATCATCCTTTTGAATGGACCAACCACGTATTAAACTGATCTTTCTCTACACCCTAGCTTTGACTAGGACACTACATTCTGCACTTTCTCCTTTCCTTCTCTATCAACGGTATGCTTTGTCTGTATAGTGCGCAAGAAACAATGCTTTTCACTGTATACCAATACATGTGACAATAAATCAAATCAACTTCAGAAACATACCAGCTAATGCCTCACTCTCTCTCCCTGTGTCTCACTCTCTGCCAGTCCCACTCTATATCTGTCTGACTGTCATTAAATCTCCCTCTATGTTTCTCTGCCTCTTCACACTCTGTCTCTTTGTATCTCATGTTTCTGTTAATCTGTTGCCTCCTCTCTCTTTCTCTGGATCTGTCTCTGTCACATTATCTCTTTTCCACCACATTTTACTCTCTCAATCTCTTTCTGTTTTCCCCTCTGTTCTCTTTCTTTCTCTCTGTCACTGTGTACCTCACCCCGTCTGTCCCTTCCCTCATGTATCCCTCCCTCTCTGCTTCTTCCCTCTCTCTATCTCTGTCCAGACCATCTTTAACATTTCCACCTCCATAACCTGTCCTATCTCAGCTCAACTGCTTCTGAAACCCTCATCTACACCTTCCTTCCCTCTGGATTTGACTATTCCAGCACATTCCAGGCTGGTCTCCCACTCACTATCCTGAGTCCATTCAAACCTCTCCATGTCTTAACTCATAATTCTGCCCTCTTGAGCATCCACAGTTTTAATCGCTCCACCATTTGGCCTCCACCTTCTAGCAAGGCCCCTAGCCCTGAAATTCCCTCCCAAAACCCCTCGGTTCTCTCCCTCACTCTCCTCCTTTCAGACGCTCGGTCAAACTTTTGCCCTTCTGTTCTAATATCTCCTTAGGTGACCCGATGTCAGACTAAAAAGCTCTTTGGAAAACTTTATTCTGGGAAAGGTGCAAATAAATCCAAGTTTGTCGTTGTCTCTCTGCCTCCGTTCTCTGTCTGTTCGCCATCGATCGTTTCTCTGTCTCCTCATAACTCTCTGAACCTCAGCACTCGACACCCTCCCCCACTGCAGCAATGTCTGTCACAGTGTCTAACCTTGAAATCTGGTTCATCTGTTGCTGAGGTTTGCTCTTTCTGCATTGTGAATGCCGCAGTGTCTGCAAGATTGATTTTAAATTTACAAACCTAAAGAGTCCAAACTTCATTCATCTATGTGATGTTAAATTTAATTAGCCTCTCTCTCATTAAGCTGCAATTAGGTGTGCATGCGTGCACATGTGTGTGCCTGCGTGCGCATGTGTGTAACCTTGTAATCTCTCGAACCTGTCCTGTCATTCAGTGCCTGATCTTTGCAACCAAAAGAGAAAATGCTGGAAAATCTCAGCAGGTCTGGCAGCATCTGTAAGGAGAGAAAAGAGCTGATGTTTCGAGTCCAGCTGACACTCTGATCTTTGCTTCTTGATTTGATTTTAATTTGATTTGATTCATTATTGCCACATGTATTCACATACAGTGAAAAGTATTGTTTCTTGCGCGCTATACAGACAAAACATACCATTCATAGAGAAGGAAACGAGAGAGTGCAGAATGTAGTGTTACAGTCACAGCTAGGGTGTAGAGAAAGATCAACTTAATGCGAGGTAGGTCCATTCAAAAGTCTGACAGCAGCAGGGAAGAAGCTGTTCTTGAATCGGTTGGTACGTGACCTCAGACTTTTGTATCTTTTTCCCGATGGAAGAAGGTGGAAGAGAGAATGTCCGGGATGCGTGGGGTCCTTAATTATGCTGGCTGCTTTTCCGAGGCAGCGGGAAGTGTAGACAGCGTCAATGGATGGGAGGCTGGTTTGCGTGATGGATTGGGCTACATTCACAACCTTGGCCACATGCGTTGGTGCCAAAGCTTCCCACACTCATGTGTCAGCGGTATCCTAGGCAACTGCCTGTGTTAAATTTTTGGGAGTTAAGAGGGACAATATGGTCGAATGGGTTTAGTGCAGTGATGTGACATTGTTGGGTACACACGTTGTGTTATTGTTAAACTTTGTATATGAACATACGAATTAGGGCCAGGAGTAGGCCATTTGGCCCTGTGCACCTGCTCCACCATTCCAAGGTGTGGAATAGCGAATAGCGGTGCAGCTCTGGGAGCGATCGACAAAACCACTCAGAAATCTCCCTCCCCACTCCAATTCCCTCACCATTTAACAACTCCCCCTCTACCCTCAACCCTGTCAACAACTCTCTCTCGCTCCCCCCTGCTCAACACCTCCGCCCATTCTTGCTCTAGTGTCTTGGATAAGCACAGGGTCATAGAATCACCTGAGCCCAATCTAACGACATGTGATTAAAATTCATGCTTTCGTTTTGAATAGCATTACTTTTTACTTTGCCCCCGGCACTGCCCAAGGGGCAAAGTGCAAATGCCCAGGGGGCACCGTGGCACTGCCCACTGGGCATGCGGTAGCGCCAATCGGTGGGCCCCATTGGGGGCAGGGCCTAGGGGATGGGGCCTGATGGTGGCGGAGCATGGGGGGGGTGGGACCTGATGGGGGCAGGGGAAATTGGTGGGGGCTTGGGGTCCCGCTGCTACTCTGCATTGGGATCAAGGGGGAGGCCAGCAATTGGGGCGGGGGGGGGGGGGGGTGCGGTCTGCACTGCAGTGGAGGAGGGGAGTGGAGGGACTGTTTGGGGAGGGGGCTTGAAATCGGGATGGGGGATTCAAGGCTGGCTGGGAATGATCGGGGGGGGGGTGCCGTGATCGGGCCATGGGGGTTTTGGGGGGGGGGGGGGCATCACTGCGGGGGTCCCAGCTGGCCAGCGATCGAGCTGGCTGGCAAAGAGGTGGCTGACAGTTCTGGGCCACTGCACATGCGCAGAGACCCGCTGGTTTCCATCCTCTGAAATCTAATGGTACTCATGGTGGTGGCCTCTGCATTGCACAGAGTGTGGGAGATTCCAGCGTGAGTTCCCACTGAAAAAAACCAGCATGAATTACTCCAGTTTTCCCGCCAATTCGACACTTAGAATGTTTTTGGGAGAATTCCGCCCAATATCCCATCTGGGGCCTAAGCAGTGATTTTCTCTTTGAATAACTGATTGAGGAATCTTGCGCAGGATCTGGCCACATTATCAGAGAATCCCGACAGTGCAGAAGGAGGCCATTCAGCCCATTAAGTCTGCATTAAACAACAGATGTGCTTGGTTTCAGTGATAAAGCAGTTTTGAGATTTGAGTTCAGTGTGTAGTAATTCTATTTAAGTAAGGCTGTTCACTGACTTTATCGGAAGTGGAATGCTGAATTTACATTGATAACTAAGATTGGCACAGCACTGGTCAGCCATTACCACTGTGTAAAATATCTTCCACATGTCACTGCTGTTCCCGTAACAGCCCAGGGCCACATTTCACTCAGTGCAAGTTAGGCACACATCACCCACTCCCAGCTATTCACGCCAGCTGTCCCCACACTGCTGCCAGATTCCACCAGTGTAAAAATACTTCCCATCGCTTCTGGGTGTTCCTGACGGTCAGTGTGACTGCGCATCCATTTTACTTGTTCATGTGGAATTAGGGAAATAGGAGGAGGCCATTCAGCCCCTCACGCCCATTCCGCCATTCATTAATATCGCCAGCGATCTGTATCCCCACCCTATCCACCCACCTTGCCTTCATACCCCTTGTCTAGTAAAAATCTCAGATTTAAAATTATTAATTGAGATTAGCATCGATTGTTTTTTTGTGGGAGAGAGTTCCACCCTTCCCCCTCCACCCCTCCCCACATCCCCCTTCCCACCTCCCACCCACCCTCCCCCTTTTCCCCTGCTTTTTTCCAGCCCTTCCACCCATTTTTCCCCCCTCCGTAAGACCACAAGACATAGGAGCAGAACTAGGCCATTCGGCCCGTTGAGTCTGTTCTGCCATTCAATGAGATTATGGCTGATCTGATGTGATAATCCTCAACTCCACTTTCCCGTCTTATCCCTATAACCCTCAATTCCCTTACTGATTAAAAATCTGTCTATCTCAGCCTTGAATATACTTAATGACCCAACCTCTACAGTCCGCTGTGGTAAAGAATTCCAGATTCACTACCCTCTGAGAAAGAAATTCCTCCTCATCTCTGTCTCCAATGGGCGACCCCCTTACTCTTAGATTGTGCCCTCTGGTCCTCGACTCCCCCACAAGGTAAAAAACCTCTCAGCGTCCACCCTACGAACCCCCCTGAGAATTCTGTAGGTCTCAATAAGGTCTCCTCTCATTCTTCTAAACTCCAATGAGTGCAGGCCCAACCTACTCAAAATCCCTCCCGACCCGGGATCAACCTATGAACCTTCACTAGCTGCCTCCAATGCCAGTGTACCATTCCTTAGATAAGGGGAGTAAAACTGCTCACCGTGGCACAATGGAATTATCACTGGACTAGCAATCCAGAGACCCATCGTAATGCTCTGGGGACCCAGGTTCAAAACCTAACAAAGATATTTGATTTGATTTATTATTGTCACATGTATTAGTATACAGTGAAAAGTATTGTTTCCTGCGTGCTATACAGACAAAGCATACCGTTCATAGAGAAGGAAACGAGAGTGCAGAATGTAGTGTTACAATCATAGCTAGGGTGTAGAGAGCTTAAAAGAATTGGAATGAAGTTTTAGAAGCATAGAACGAGAGTAGAAGATAGGATTAGAAGGTATGCTGGGCACAGCTCGCAAGAAGTCTCCTCGATCCGGCGCCATCTTGGGGGGAAAAAAAATAGTGAAATTTGAATTCAATAAAAATCTGGATTTAAAGTCGAATGATGATCATGAAACCATTGTCGATTGTCGTAAAAACCCATCTGTACTGTGTACAGTTCTGGTCATCTTTTTGTAGAAAGGGATAAGGCAGGAAAGTGGAGTTAAGGATTATCACATCAGGTTAGTCATGCTCTCATTGAATGATGGAGCAGACTCAATGGGCTGAATGATCTACTTCTGCTCCTATATCTTGTGGTCATCATCTCCTGATTTATTCTACGGTATAGCTTCTGTCAGGGGGTCTATAGACTGATAGACCACTTCCACCTGTATCATCTTCCCCTTGTTATTTCTTACTTCCACCCATATGGATTCTATCACTTCTGATCCAAGTTCACTTATTGCTATCGTACTTATTCCATCTCGTACTAACAAAGCTGCCCCACCACCCTTTCCTAACTGTCCTTCTGAAAAGTCACATACCCTGGAGTATTTAGAACAAAGAACAAAGAAAATTACAGCCTTCGGCCCTCCAAGCCTGCACAGACCATGCTGCCCGACTGAACTAAACCCCCTTATTCTTCCGGGGAACATATCCCTCTATTCCCATCCTATTCATGTATTTGTCAAGACGCCCCTTAAAAGTCTCTACCGTATCCGTTTCCACTACCTCCCCCGGCAACGAGTTCCAGGCACCCACCACTCTGGAAAAATTTTCCTCGTACATCTCCTTTAAATCTTGCCCCTCGCACCTTAAACCTAGTAACGCCTAGTAATTGCCTCTTCCACCCTGGGAAAAAGCTTCATTTAGTTCCCAGCTTTGATCTCCTTGTAATCACGTCTCTGGAATGGCTTTGTGTATTTAAGTAAAGAGCCATTAATTTTGACCCTGTTTGTTGCTTCCACCTTTTCCCCCTTTCCCCCCTCTACACGAAGAAGCCTTTCCTAACTTTCTTCCTGAATGACCCAGCTCCCCCATTGTGGCCCTTTGTCCAAGACACCGAGGTGGGGGTTGGGGGGAAGATTCCCTCTCTCCATTTTTCAAAATCCAAACTATTTGATTTGATTTATTATTGTCACATGTATTAACATACAGTGAAAAGTATTGTTTCTTGTGCGCTGTACAGACAAAACATACCGTTCATAGAGAAAGAAACGAGAGAGTGCAGCATGTAGTGTTTCAGTCGTAGCTAGGGTGTAGAGAAAGATCAACTTAATGCGAGGTAAGTCCATTCAAAGGTCTGACAGCAGCAGGGAAGAAGCTGTTATTGAGTCGGTTGGTACTTGACCTCAGATTTTTATATCTTTTTCCCGACAGAAGAGGATGGAAGAGAGAATGTCCGGGGTGCGTGGGATCCTTAATTATGCTGGCTGCTTTTCTGAGGCAGCGGGAAGTGTAGACAGAGTCAATGGATGGGAGGCTGGTTTGTGTGATGGACTGGGCTACATTCATGACCTTTTTATCAAATCATCTTAACCTTCTATATTCCAGGGAATGCTTGCGTAGTTCATGTAATCACTCCTCACAATCCAACACTTGGAACATTGCTAACATTCAGGTGAATCTGTTCCTTCCTAACCCAGTATATCCTTTCTAAGGTGTTGCCCAGAAGCATCATTCACTAACCAGCACCACACACCCAAACATCTCAGCTCTCCTCCTGCTCAACCCAGTGCCCCAACTGTTCCCTATTTATATCTGCTTAAAGACAATTAATTCCCATCACCTGTTTATCTTCTTCAAAGGCAGTCCCACAGGGTCTGACTGAGTGTCTTACCCAGGCCCTCTCCCCCACCCTATCCCCGTAACTGCACACATTTACCATGGCTAATCCCCCTAATCTACACATCTTGAGACACTAAGAGGCAATTTAACATGGCCAATCCACCTAACCCGCACATCTTTAGACTGTGGGAGGAAACCGGAGCACCCGGAGGAAACCTACACAGACACGGGGAGAATGTGCAAACTCCACACAGACAGTGACCCGAGCCGGGAATCGAACCCGGGTCCCTGGTGCTGAGGCAGCAGTGCTAACCACTGTGCCACCGTGTCACCCAATACCAGACATCTACATCCTGCAGTAAGTGTCAGTATCTCAAGAAACTTTAGCCCTTACTAAAGACGTTACACTCACCACATGTCCTGGCCTACAACGTGACTAAAGTCCCGCACTATGTGCGGACCTTCCCATCCTGCCCGCCATGGGAATCGTAACCGATTGGGACACGGACCATGCAAAGGTCCGCTGACCTCGGGTGGGATTTTCCGGTTTTGGGGCGAGCGCGGCTGGAAAATCCCACCCTTTGTGTTAAGAGTGGGAGAGGAGTTGAGGAGGAACATGTTTTCTGTGGTGAGTTGTTGTGCTGCCTGGAAGGACAGTGGAAACAGGTTGAAAAGTAACTCTTAAAAGATAGATAAATATTTGAAAGAGATTTATGAGGAGGGAGCAAATTGTTTAACTCTTTCAAAAAACCAGCAGAGGTTCAGTGGGCTGAATGGCCTTCACTGTGCTATAAGATTCTATAATGTGGTGGATTCTCAATGCTCCAAATTGTCCAAACGATCAATTGAAAGTCTAAGATGATGGCTCTCTCTCTCTCAGGGCAATGTAGGAAGTATTTTTAAAATTAATTCTGGGCAGATGGGTATTTATTGTCTGTCCCTAGTTATCCCTTTGGAAGGTGGTGGTGAGCTGCCTTCTTGAACTGTTGCAGTCTACATGGTGTAGGTACAACCACAGTGCTGTTAGGGAGTGAGCTCCAGGATTTTGACCCCGCGACAGTGAAGGGATGGCAATATATTTCCAAGTCGGGCTGATGGGTGACTCAGAGTGTAAGAGGTTTATTATCGATATAAAACTGCCTCAGTGATTGGATCTTTTGTTTCTCGTAGGGCAGCAGATCCGGATACAGAGGCAGTGCGAAAGCCGCTCAGAATTTCTCCGCGAATCAAGATGCAGAAACTCTCTACAATGCAATGAAAGGATTTGGTAAGTAGTTTCCTCTGCAATGTAAACTCTTCCACAACTGACACCAGTTTGGTGCAGTGTTAGTGAGTACAGTCATGTACTGGTTTGTAAGGGGATTTTCTCAGGGGGGGGCCCTCGGTGGGGGGGTCTTGTATTCAGCTGATCTCAGCCAACACAAAAACTTATGAAAGACAGTATGCAGTTAAAGACGTTCTTTATTTGACCAACGCGTATTTGGAGAGAGATGGTCAGAGGATTGCAACGTTCTCTCTGACGTTACATCACACGAGACAACATTTCTGAAGATTCGATCCTCCCGCCCACCTGTCATCCAAACTGGACGGTCCAATTACATTAATATACTTTATTTACTTTGGCCAATAGCATTCTACTTTCTAGCAGAATTAGGAATTCATTGGTCAACTGAACCTAAAAGTTCTTCCCCCGCCCCCCCGCCCCCCCCCCCCCCCCCGCCCCCCCCCCTGTTGCCTAGTAACCTTACCTATGCAAATCCGGTAAGTTCAAGGGTTGCACTTAGCACCTGCAGCCCTGGAAACAGGAAGGGAGTCATCTTCTCTGGTCTGTTTTTGTCCCTTTATCAGTGGAGGCTGAATCTGTCTATTCATCACCGCTAGAAGCTGAATCTTTCTATTCGTTTCAATAAGCTTGGTTGCCTGTAGCTGCCTGGCCTGCCCTTGGTAATAGGGTGTACACTCTCTGCTTCATTGTTCCAAAAGAATGTGGTCTGCCTAATTAAACTTTTTTCCCATTTTGCCTAGGGGTAAATTGCTTGTTGGCCAAAGCTCACAAGAAAATACAAACATAAAGTTTAAATCTATAATACTTGTTCAAAAATGATTATATATATATGCTTATACTGATAATATCTTTGTATAATATGTGAGGCACATTGTGATACTTTTGGTATATATAAGGCACACTGTGGTCCCTATTTTAAACTAATCTACTTTGTTTGAATAGTCTTAAAGGAGGGGTTTCTGTACCCCTGCATGTTTTGATTAACTAGACTCCAGGATCATTGAACAGGAGTTCAAATCCCACCATGGTAGTTTGCAAAATGAAATGCAGTTAAACAAAAAAAAAGAATCGGGAAATAAAGAAGTTTTATTTTCTTTATTAGTGTCACAAGTAAGGCTTACGTTAACACTGCAATGAAGTTACTGTGAAAATCCCTGAGTTGCCACACTCCGACGCCTGTTCGGGTACACTGAGGGAGAATTTAGCACAGCCAATGCACCCAACCAGCACGTCTTTTGGACTGTGGGAGGAAACTGGAGCACCTGGAGGAAACCCACGCAGACACGGGGAGAGCGTGCAAACTCCATACAGACAACGACCCAAGCCGGGAATCAATCCCGGGTCCCTGGCGCTGTGAGGCAGCAGTGATAACCTCTGTGCCACCGTGCTGCCCATGGTGCAGCCTATTTTCCTTTTTGGAAATAAACCCTCCATCCTTACCCGGTCTGAGCCAGTGTGTGGTTTCAGACCCACAGCAATGTGATTGACTTGAACCATCCTATGGAAATGCTGAGTAAGGCACTCCACTCCATCTAAACACACAGCAGTTCCACAGTCACCTTCTCAGGGCAACTAGCGGCGGGCAATAGATGCCAACCTGGCTAATGGCATCCAAATCCTGAGGATTCTAGCGGAAGGGAAAATTCCTCAACTGTTGAACCCATTTGGAAGTTTTGCTTCAATTTCTGAGCAATTGTTTTCAATTCTCGACCAGTGGCTCCTTTTTGATCAGGTGCTTGAAAGCGAAAGGACCCAGTTTATATTGTACAGAATTCCTCCTCAGGATGTGGGCATCGCCAGCAAGGCCAGCATTTATTGTCCATTTTTAATTGCCCTTGAGAAGGTGGTGGTGAGCTGCCTTTTAGAGGTGTAGGTACACCCTCCGTGCAGTTAGGGAGGAAGTTCCAGGATTTTGACCCAGTGACAGTGAAGGAACGGCTGATATATTTCCAAGTCAGGGTGGTGAGTGGTTTGGAGGGGAACTTGCAGGTGGTGGTGTTCCCATGTGTCTGCTGCCATCGCCCTTCTAGACAGTAGGGGTCATGGGTTTGGAAGGTGCTGCCGAAGGAGCCTTGGTGAGTTGCTGCAATGCATCTTGTGAGATGGTGCAACCAAAAGAGAAAATGCAGGAAAATCTCAGCAGGTCTGGCAGCATCTGTAAGGAGAGAAAAGAGCTGAAGTTTGGGGCATCTGAACTCGAAATGTCAGATCTTTTTTCTCTCCTTACAGATGCTGCCAGACCTGCTGAGAGTTTCCAGTGTTTTCTCTTTTGGTTTCAGATTCCAGCATCCGCAGTAATTTGCTTTTATCCAGTTGTCGGTGGTACACACAGCTGCCACTGTGCATCGGTGATGGAGGGAGTGGGTGTTTGAAGTGGTGGATGGGGTGCCAATCGAGCCAGCTGCTTTATCCTGGATTTTTCCTGATTTTTATACATCTTTCCTTGGTCCCTGACCAGATTTTGGGAATGGTGACAAGAGGCTGTGGCAGTGTTGCTTTGTAATGATCAATACAGTCACACTCCCAGACTAAACATGGCTTGGGATTGTCTGGCATAATGTGTAAGAACTGACTCCCTGTCTCTCTTTGACATTGAATACAGGCAGCGATAAAGAAACCATCATTGACTTATTGACTTCCAGATCTAACGCTCAACGGCAGGAAATCTGTGCAAGCTACAAGACTCTCTATGGAAGGGTAATTTCTAATTTATCACCTTGTGTGTGTTAAAATGTAATTATTTGTCCTTTTTTGACACATCTCTGCTCCAGAAAGATGGTTGTTCAAGCTGCAGAGGGAGTCTGTCCTGGTGTGAGTTGTACATTATTGATATCAACTCTCAGCCCATTTATTTTTCACGAGTTTATTTAATTCTCTCAGAAATGTGCTGGGTTTGAATTCATCCACCCCTCCCGCCCCCCATCCCACCCTCCCGCCCCCCACCACCGCTGCTCCACCGCCCCCGAATACATTCCATGTTCTAATCCTTTCTGATCAAAAAATTCCTTCTCACCTTCCAGATTATGCTTTCCGCATTGACCCTGAGTTTGTTCCCACTTGTTACAGATTCATTAACTAGTCCCAACAAACCTAACCTTCTCAAAACCATCCCAAATTTGAATCATCCCTTTAATCTCATCTTCCTGTATAACCAGATGTTTCTATTGTTGCTGCGATCCCAGTAAATCGCTTTCCCAATGGTCAAATGAGAGTACAGATAGTGCGCTGTCAGAGAGCTAGTACAGTGGGATGGGCTGAATGGAGAAAGGGAATAGGAGCAATTGGATTACTCTGTCAGAGAGACAGTGCAGGTGAGATGGGCTGACCAGCAGAGACCTGGGCCATCTCTATCCTCTGTGTTCAATCTGTAGTCTTGCCAAGTGGGTTCCAGCGCGGGCTCTCTGTACCTTGGCTCTCGGCAACCTTACAATATCCAAACCCTCTTGCTCCAACAGTGTGATTGTAGAAGGCTTTTCATTATTTTTGTGTTTCATTTTCACATACCAGCTAATAACCATGTTAACACCCTCGTGGCATGTCCCTGAACCTGGTTATTTTAAAAATGTTGCTGTTTTGCTAATGACACCTTGCCGTAGGTAAGCTGTCTTTGGCACCTAGAATAACTCAAAAACCCATATTTTTGAAAATTGCAACCTTAGACACATAATGATGGAGGGCGGGACGAGATGTTTGTTAAGCTACACTTGGAGCTTATTGGCTGGTTTTAATTATCCTATTCAATCCAGCACATAGTGCGTCCACATTCCCTGAAACAAGTCTCTGGGGGCGATTTTACCAAAAAATTTCTAAGTCCCGAATTAGCGTGAAAATGGGAGAGTTTCAGATCTGTTTTCCAGCGAGGCCACAAGTGTAATCTTATGCCACTCTATGCAAAAAATCTTGCTAAATCTGTTTCGCGCAGAGCCTGAACTCACCAGAAAGCCAGCAGCTGACAGCAGAGGGCGCAGTCACACATGTGCAAATCTCCTTGTTCGGCCTCCATGGCCGATCGGCCCCCCCCCCCGGGCTGGCGCGAACCCAATTTTTCAACTCTCTCACGATCTTACCAGCTCGCCCTGCCCACTGACCGGCACATCTCATTCCTCTCCTTGTGGGCCATTCAGTCCATCGCACTGTACAGTCTCGCTGTCAGAGCCACCTATTTGATCCTCTTCCCTTTCTCCATTCAGCCCATCACACTGTACTATCTCTCTGACAGAGCACAATGCTCAGTCCCCACTGGCTCAGTCCCCACTGGCGTATTGCAGATACTGAAAGGACATTTCAACCAATGTGAGAGTGATTTACTGGAATTCTAACATTGGAAACATCTGGTTATAAAGGCAGATGGGGTTAAAGGGATGATCTCAACAAAGTGTGGAAATAATGAATGGGTTTGAGCGGGTTAAGTTTACTGGGACTTGGGAATAAACTCAGGGTGAAGGCGGGAAGCATAATGTGGAACGTTGAAAGGAATGTTTTGGCGGGATAGGGAAAGGGGAACATCACAATCGGTCATGGAGTTAGCAAGGGCAGAAATGATGGCCGAGTGGTATTATCACTAGACTATTAATCTAGAACCTCAGCAAATGTTCTGGGGTCCCATGTTCGAATCCCGCCATAGCAGATGGTGGAATTTGAATTCAACAAACAAAAATATGGAATTAAGAGTCTACTGATGACCATGAAACCATTGTCGATTGTCGGAAAAACCCATCTGGTTCACGAATGCCCTTTAGGGAAGGAAATCTGCTGTCCGTGTGGCATAGACGTGACTCCAGAGCCACAGCAATGCGGTTAACTCTTAACTGCCCTCAGGCAACTAGGCTTGGGCAGTAAATGCTGGTCAGCCAGCGACGCCCATGTCCCATGAATGAATTTTTAAAAAAGTACCATCCCACTATTGTACAAACTAGGCTTCTAATCCCTGGAATAGGGGAAATTCAAGCGTGCTTAAAATGACCAATGTTGACGGTGTTGTTCTGAATCCAGAACAGGGACTGAGAGTTGGGAATATGAGAGTGGAGGTATTTTGAAGTGATGTCAGGAATAACTCTTCTCACAAAGGGTAATGAAAAACGGAACCCTGCTCCCTGCCCAGAGAACCCTGTGACTGGCGGGTAAATTGCAATTGCTACATGTTGTGTTAGGGTCTCCGGAGTTACAGAAGCAGGGTGGGTTGATGGAGTTAAAGTATAGATCAGACATGATTTAATTGGGCTCAAAGAGCTAAAGAAAAGTGTTGTGTATTTTTGAAAACGATGACAATATTTCTGTCTCAGGATCTGATTGATGATCTGAAATATGAACTAACGGGAAAATTTGAGAGACTGGTCATCGGCCTCATGAAGCCTCCTGCCGTGTACGATGCCAAAGAACTGAGAGACGCCATCAAGGTAAAACTGTATTCACACTCCCATGGTTACCCAGTGAAAGGCTAGACAGCTAATATACTGTCAGAGGGTCAGTACTGAGGGAATCCAGCACTGTCAGAGGGTCAGTACTGAGGGAGTACTGCACTGTCAGAGGGGCAGTGCTGAGGGAGTACTGCACTGTCAGAGGGGCACTGCTGAGGGAGTGCCGCACTGTCAGAGGGTCAGTACTGAGGGAGTACTGCACTGTCAGAGGGGCAGTGCTGAGGGAGTGCCGTACTGTCAGAGGGTCAGTACTGAGGGAATCCAGCACTGTCAGAGGGTCAGTACTGAGGGAGTACTGCACTGTCAGAGGGGCACTGCTGAGGGAGTGCCGCACTGTCAGAGGGTCAGTACTGAGGGAGTACTGCACTGTCAGAGGGGCAGTGCTGAGGGAGTGCCGTACTGTCAGAGGGTCAGTACTGAGGGAATCCAGCACTGTCAGAGGGTCAGTACTGAGGGAGTACTGCACTGTCAGAGGGGCACTGCTGAGGGAGTGCCGCACTGTCAGAGGGTCAGTACTGAGGGAGTACTCCTGCACTGTCAGAGGGGCAGTGCTGAGGGAGTACTGCACTGTCAGAGGGGCAGTGCTGAGGGAGTACTGCACTGTCAGAGGGGCAGTGTTGAGGGAGTGCCGCACTGTCAGAGGGTCAGTGCTGAGGGAGTACTGCACTGTCAGAGGGTCAGTGCTGAGGGAGCAACGCACTGTCAGTGGGACAGCACTGAGGGAGCAATGCACTGTTGGAGATGAGACCACATCTGTACTCTAAGGTAGACTTTAAAGATTCGGGGCTACTATTCAGACAGGAGCCTGCGAATTCTCCCTGATCTCCCGGTGCCAATATTTCTCTGCAACCCACTTTGCTTAAAAAAAACTCTCATTTCTGTTAGTGGGATCTCACTGTGCACAAACTGGCTGCTACAGCTCCTGCATTACAACAGTGACAATGCCTCATTGGCTATAAAACCCCCGGGACAGCATGAGGTTGTGAAAGGTGCTATAGAAATGCAACTTCTTTCATTCGATTAATGCAAATAATTTAACATAATGCTGACCGCGTGCAGCACGCTGGCACTGTAGTTCGCACTGCTGCCTCACAGCGCCAGGGACCCGGGTTCAATTCCGGCCTCAGGTGACTGTGTGGAGTTTGCACGTTCTCCCCGTGTCTGTGTGGGTTTCCTCCGGGTGCTCCTGTTTCCAAAGTCCAAAGATGTGTGGATTAGGTTGATCGGCCATAATAAATTGCCCCTTAATGTCAGGGGGACTAGGAGGGTAAATATGTGGGGTTATGGGGATAGGACAGGACCTGGGTGGGATTGTGGTCAGTGCAGGCTCGATGGGCCGAATGGCCTGCTTCTACACTGTAGATTCTATGACATGATGTGGAGATGCCGGCGTTGGATTGGGGTAAACACAGTAAGAAGTTTAACAACACCAGGTTAAAGTCCAACAGGTTTATTTGGTAGCAAAAGCCACACAAGCTTTCGGAGCTGCAAGCCCCTTCTTCAGGTGAGTGGGAATTCTGTTCACAAACAGAGCATATAAAGACACAAACTCAATTTACATGAATAATGGTTGGAATGCGAATACTTACAACTAATCAAGTCTTTAAGAAACAAAACAACATGAGTGGAGAGAGCATCAAGACAGGCTAAAAAGATGTGTATTGTCTCCAGACAAGACAGCCAGTGAAACTCTGTGGGGGTTACAAATAGTGGGACATGAACCCAATATCCCGGACGGCCTCAACCGGGATATTGGGTTCATGTCCCACTATTTGTAACCCCCACAGAGTTTCACTGGCTGTCTTGTCTGGAGACAATACACATCTTTTTAGCCTGTCTTGATGCTCTCTCCACTCATGTTGTTTTGTTTCTTAAAGACTTGATTAGTTGTAAGTATTCGCATTCCAACCATTATTCATGTAAATTGAGTTTGTGTCTTTATAAGCTCTGTTTGTGAACAGAATTCCCACTCACCTGAAGAAGGGGCTTGCAGCTCCGAAAGCTTGTGTGGCTTTTGCTACCAAATAAACCTGTTGGACTTTAACCTGGTGTTGTTAAACTTCTTACTGATTCTATGACACCCAGCCGATTGGAATTCAGTGTCTGTGGGAGTGTGATGACAGCTGGAGATCACGGGCAGTTCTGTCCCGGCCCAGCTGTTGTCTTGGACAGAGGTGGCAGATGCCAGTGGGAATCTTTGGAAGCAGCATTGGGACAGATTCCTGACACATTCCTGCTGCCGGCAGCTACCCCGGCATTGGAGTCCTGAAGCCTGTCCTAAACTCCCGTCCCACGTGTTCAAGTTGCACCAATGCCAAGTCAGGAAATATAATCCAATAAATCGCATAACTTGTCCATAAGGAGAAGTTACACAAAGTTTGGTTCACTGATTTTGATCTGACAAAACGCACAAAGAAACAAACTGCATTTCAATGAAACTTTTCATGATTTTAAAATGCCCCAAAACAACTTATTTTTAAAAATGGTGTCGCTGGCTCGGCCAGCATTTATTGCCCATCCCTAATTGCCCCTTGAGAAGGTGGCGGTGAGCGGCCTCCTTTAATCTCGGCAGTCTGTGTGGTGTAGGTACACCCACAGTGCTGTTAGGGAGGATGTTCCACGATTTTGACCCAGTGACAGTGAAGGAACGGCCGGTATATTTCTAAATCAGGATGGTGAGTGACTCGGAGAGGAATTTGCAGGCGGTGATGTTCCGATGTGTCTGCTGCCCTTGTCCATCTGGATGGTGGTGGTTGTGGGTGAGGATGGTTCTGTCGAAGGAGCCTTGGTGAGTTGATGCAGTGCATCTTGCTGGTAGTACACACGGCTGCCACTGTGTGTCGCTGGTGGAGGGAGTAAATGTTGAATGTGGTGGATAGGTGCCGATCACACGGACTGCTTTGTCCTGGATGGTGTTGAGCTTCTTAAGAAACCCAGAGATTTGGGCGCATAACCCAGGCGGACACCCTGCAGTGCAGTACGCAGGGAGTGCTGGACTGCCGGAGGTGCTGTCTTTCGAATGGACAGTTAAACAGAGGGTCCCTCTGCTCTCTCCAGTGGAGTCTGTGGGCATTATTTCCAAGAGCAGGTTGGGAATTGAACCTGGAATACGTGGTCTGAATGCTGAGGCACTGACTGGGG
Organism: Mustelus asterias; assembly: GCF_964213995.1. Lineage (NCBI taxonomy): Eukaryota > Metazoa > Chordata > Chondrichthyes > Carcharhiniformes > Triakidae > Mustelus > Mustelus asterias. Next base: position 10,012,320 of record NC_135816.1, on the reverse strand, counting down.
AAAGTATCCAATGGTCTGAATGTGTCTCTTTCCGTTAGCAGGGACTTGGAACTGATGAGAAGTGTGTGATTGAAGTCCTTGCATCCAGAAATAACAAGCAGATCCACGAGCTGACGAAAGCTTATAAAGAAGGTAGAGCTTGATTAACCTGAGTGCATCCATATCCTAAACTGCAGCAGCCTCTGATTATCTCCCCTCCCCCCCGTGTCACTGACCCTCACTGTTAACCCCTTCCCTTATCTCTGACCCTCACTGCTTCTCAGAGAAGGTCAAACTCCATTTTAAGATTTTAAGATTCTCATGATTGTTTCAAATCCCTCACAATCTCTGTAACCTCCTCCAGCCTCAGCGAATTCTGCACTCCTCAAATTCTGGTCTCTGGCACAACCCTTATTTTAATTACTCCATCATTGGCGGCCGTAGTTTCCGATGCGTTATTCCTAAGTTCTGGGATTCCCTTCCTAAACCTCTCCATCTCTCTATCCTTCTTTAAGGTGCTCCCAAAGACCTACCTCTTTGACCAAGTTTCTGGCCACCTTCCAAGTATCTCTTTCTGTATCTCAGAGTCGAGGTTTGTTGATCACACTCTAGAAATGCCATCAGATGATGAACTACAACAAAGTTGTTGTTGCTGATTGGACATTTCCCTCCAATCTCTGAAGCCTGGTTATCTCCCAGGAGAGGCAAAATCCCAGAGTGAGAAAATCCTGGACAAATGAAGAGAATCCAATACTCTGGAAAATTGCTCTTTGACCCGCTCAGGTGCTGGTAGTTGAGTAGCTCAGTATTCCGCTCTCTCCTCCAATATGCCAATACCTTACATAGAATATATAGCCCAGAAACAGGCCATTCAACCCATGTTTGTCTCTTTATGTTCCCCGTAAGCCCCCTCCCACCCTCTCTAGTTAACCCTCTTTGTATATCCTTACATTCCCTTCTCCCTCATGTGTTTGTCTAGCTTCCTCTTAAAATCATCTATACTGTTCAACATCAACCACTCCTATAGCAAGTTCAACATTTGGTTAATTGTATATATGTTTAATTATTTAATTGGGCTTCCATTTGCCCACAGAGGCACTAACTGAAAATGAGTTAGCCAAATTAGAAGTTCTATGCTTGTAATGTTTCGTTCTGTAAATAAATGTCAAGCTGAATAAGGATTGATCCCAGAACTATCCTTCACCACCTGGCCTTCTTGCTTATGATGTGGAGATGCCGGCGTTGGACTGGGGTAAGCACAGTAAGAAGTCTCACAACACCAGGTTAAAGTCCAACAGGTTTATTTGGTAGCAAATACCATAAGCTTTCGGAGCGCTGCTCCTTCGTCAGATGGAGTGATTTTCACTCCATCTGACGAAGGAGCAGCGCTCCAAAAGCTTATGGTATTTGCTACCAAATAAACCTGTTGGACTTTAACCTGGTGTTGTGAGACTTCTTACTCTTCTTGCTTATGGCACACTCTAATCACGTTCAAGCGAAAGAAGGTTTTTCTGAATTCCCTATTCTGTTTATTAATGATTATCTTCTCGGCCCGCTCGTGGAAACATTTGTAATAGTCCCTACCTTGTATCTAATGATGTTTAATCTCTTTGCACAGTGTATGAGTCAGATCTGGAGACTGATATTGTTGGTGACACATCTGGACATTTCAAAAAGATGTTGGTGGTTCTCTTGCAGGTGCGTACAACACTGACTGTAAGAACGAGGTGTTCAAAAAGTATGAATCTAGAAGCAGCAAGAGACCATTCAGCCCCTCGAGCTTATCCACCATTTTATTAAGATCATGGCTGATCTGCGACCCAACTCCATCTACCCATCTTGGCTCCATATCTCTTCACACCCTTGACTAGCCAATTTCTACCAATTTCAGTTTTAAGAATATTCGTTGGGTGAGCATCTATTGCTTTTTGTGGGAGGGGCTTCCACACTTCATCCTGACTTTGGGTAGAGAAATGTTTCTGACCCGAGGAATGGCCTGACTCCCACACCAGCAGGAAATGTTTCTCTCTCCACTCCATCAATTCCTTTCAAAATCCTGAAAACCCCAAAATCAAATCACCCCTTAACCTTCAATTCTCCACGGAATGAAAACTTAGATTATTTGATCTCTCATCGTAAACCTTGGGACCTTGGGAAAACATTCAGAGGAACAAAAAGGTTGGAAAGATCTTAATACAAACACATGATGTGGAGTTGCCGGCATTGGACTGGGGTGGGCACAGTAAGTAGTCTCACAACACCAGGTTAAAGTCCAACAGGTTTATTTGGTAGCCCGAGCTTTCGGAGCACCGCTCCGAAAGCTCGTGCTACCAAATAAACCTGTTGGACTTTAACCTGGTGTTGTGAGATTACTTGCAATACAAGCACAAGAAGATGATTCAAAATTCCCGACGTTCCTTTAACTCAGCAATACCTTTACAGACACAAACCAGTGAAGAGTTACCACTGGCTTGATGAAACTTGGACTGGCTCAGTTAGAAATGGTTTTCTTCTGGCGAATTCCTGGGCATTTACTTGATGCTCCTCACATAACCTGTTTCTTTCCCTGAGATGCATCAAAAACCGTACTCTTAAACTCACCATTTCTTCAACTGCTGAGCAAACAAATGAGTTCCCTAAACTCAAACTTCCTGTAGCACCTCTGCTAAACTGATCATTTGACTGAGTCCTGCGACTGATTATTCAGTTAACCACTGTCCCAATAGCCTTACAATTTTACATCTCAGAGCACTTGAATCCCTTCTGTCTCCGACGCACGCACTGAACTCTCCCTCTCTCCACTCCTGCTTTCTGCCTCTGTGTCACTGGATTCATGTCGCCAGGCAACTGCAAAGCTTTTCCTGCTTTTTGTTTGTTTCCCAAACCATTGAATTTCCAATCTCTGCCAATCCATCTCTCTACACTTCAGGGGTTGTATAACCTCATTGAAAATCTATATATATCATCCCAGGGAACTAAAAGATCGGCGGGGGAAATAGCAAATGCACAAGTGGTAAATTTACCAAAATTCACTGGACTCTGGGGTGGTTCCCGCAGATTGGAAAACAGCAAATGGGACGCCACTGTTTTAAAAAAAAAGGAGGTAGACAAAAGGCGGGTAACGATAGGCCGGTAAGCTTAACTTCTTTGAGAGAGAGTTATCATAGAAACCCTACAGTGCAGAAAGAGGCCACTTAGCCCATCGAGTCTGCACCGACCACAATCTCACCCAGGCCCTACCCCCACATCCCTACACATTTACCCGCTAACCCCTCTAACCTACGCATCCCATCCAATTCTGTAGTCGGGAAAATGCTTGAATCTATCATCAAGGAAGAAATAGCGAGATGTCTGGATATAAATTGTCCCATTGGTAAGACACAGCATGGGTTCATGAAGGGCAGGTCATTGCTTGACTAATTTAGTGGAATTTTTTGAGAACATTACATGTGCAGTCATTAATGGGGAACCTGTGGATGTGGTGTATCTGGATTTTCAGAAGGCATTTGACCAGGTGCTACATAAGATACAGGTGCCACGGTGTTACGGGTAATGTATTAGCATGGATAGAGGATTGATTAACTAACAGAAAGCAAAGAGTGGGGGTAAATGGGTGTTTTTCTGGTTGGCGATCAGTGACTAGTGGTGTGCCTCAGGGATCAGTGTTGAGACCGCAATTGTTTACAATTTACATAGATGATTTGGAGCTGGGGACCAAGTGTAGTGTGTCAAAATTTGCAGATGACGCTAAGATGAGTGGCAGAGCAAAGTGTGCAGAGGACGCTGAAAGCCTGCAAAGGGATATAGCTAGTCTAAGTGAGTGGGCGAGGGTCTGGTAGATGGAGTACAATGTTGGTAAATGTGAGGTCATCCATTTTGGTAGGGATAACAGCAAAATGGACTATTATTTAAATTGCAGCATGCTGCTGTGCAGAGGGACCTGGGTGTCCTTGTGCAGGAATCTCAAGGAGTTGGTTTGCAGGTGCAGCAGGTAATTAAGAAGGCAAATGGAATTTTGTCCTTCATTGCTAGAGGGTTGGAGTTTAAAAACAGTGAGATTATGTTGCAGCTGTATAAGGTGCTGGTGAGGCCACACCTGGAGTACTGTGTACAGTTTTGTTCTCCTTACTTGAGAAAGGATATACTGGCACTGGAGTGGGTGCAGAGGAGATTCACTAGGTTGATTCCAGAGTTGAGAGGGTTGGCTTATGAGGAGAGACTGAGTAGACTGGGGCTATGAGGAGAGGTTGGAGAAACTTGGTTTGTTCTCACTGGAGCGACGGAGGTTGAGGGGAGACCTGATAGAAGTCTACAAGATTATGAGAAGCATGGACAGAGTGGATAATCAGAAGCTTTTTCCCAGGTGGAAGAGTCAATTACTGGGGGGCATAGGTTTAAGGTGCGAGGGGCAAGGTTTAAAGGAGCTGTACGAGGCAGATTTTTAGAGTGGTGGGTGCCTGGAACTCGTTGCCGGGGGAGGTAGTGGAAGGGGATACGGTAGTGACTTTTAAGGGGTGTCTTGACAAGTACATGAATGGGATAGGAATAGAGGGATATGGTCCCCGGAAGGATAGGGGGTTTTAGTTAAGTTGGGCAGCATGGTCGGTGCAGGCTTGGAGGGCCGAAGGGCCTGCTCCTGTGCTGTAATTTAATTCAAACATCAATTGATATCATTCTTTAAAAATACGCAATGACAAGGCACCCACAACCCTCTGGAGGAGCAAATTCCAAAGATTCACAACCCTTCTGAATGAAGAACTTTCTTCTCACCTCAGTCCTAAATAACTGATCCCTTATTCTGAGAGTGTGATCCTTAGACTCTCCAGCCCCATAGCATCTACACCATCAGCTCCTCGAGATCCTTGAGGAAGATAATCACTGAGGAAGACAGTGACAGAAATTGGGTCTTACAGCTGAGGCATCAATGTGAATTTGGAACACACTAGTCTAGTTATCCGTTTTAGTGAATGGCGGAGCAGGTCTGAGGGGGGATATCATCCATTCCCGCTCCTGTTCTTCTGATCCATGCTCTGACCTCAACTTTTCAATATATTTATTCATGGCAAAGCAACACGACAGAGAACCGTCCATTCAGGTTTGTCACCGGCAGAACGATTGGCGATTTTGGAAGTAGTGTAGCCAGGAGGGTAACTCACAAACACACACGGTTAGATTAATGGTATATCTTTACTGTGTGCGCAGCGACAGTGAGTGGCAGAAGGTCACTCCACCATCCACTCTGACCCTGCATCAATGCACCTGACTTCCCAGCAGAGGCCACCAGAGAGCAACTTGGGTGCTGGAAACCTGAAGGGTAAACACAGTAAGAGTTTTAACAACACCAGGTTAAAGTCCAACAGGTTTATTTGGTAGCAAATAGCATTTGCTACCAAATAAACCTGTTGGACTTTCATCTGGTGTTGTTAAAACTCTTACTGTGTTTACCCCAGTCCAACGCCGGCATCTCCACATCATAACCTGAAGGGTGCTCAGAATTTAAAATTACCTTTACCCTATAGTAACTAGCGGTGTGATTTTTACTCGATAGTAACTAGCGGTGTGATTTTATACCCGATAGTAACTAGCGGTGTGATTTTTACTCGATAGTAACTAGCGGTGTGATTTTTACTCGATAGTAACTAGCGGTGTGATTTTATACCCGATAGTAACTAGCGGTGTGATTTTTACTCGATAGTAACTAGTGGTGTGATTTTATACCCGATAGTAACTAGCAGTGTGATTTTTACCCTGTAGTAACTAGCGGTGTGATTTTTACCCTATAGTAACTAGCGGTGTGATTTTTACTCGATAGTAACTAGCGGTGTGATTTTTATTCGATAATAACTAGCGGTGTGATTTTTACCCGATAGTAACTAGCGGTGTGATTTTTACCCGACAGTAACTAGCGGTGTGATTTCCGTGAGATACGTGAAGTAAGCTTGCGTTCTTTATAACACAAATGAGTGAGTTCAGATACCCAGCCTTGGGATTGGATCCGCACCAGGTGGTGCATTCTCCTGTTGGCTGTCCAGGTATACAGCCACCTATCCAAACAGGCTGTCAGAGTTAGTGAGGAGGCAGTGGCGTAGTGGTATTATCAGTAACCTAGTAATCCAGACACCCAGGGTAATTCTCTGGTGATCTGGGTTCAAATCCCACCACAGCAGATGGTGGAATTTGAGTTCAATATCAAATATCTGGAATTAAAAGTCTGATGATGACCCTAAATCAGTTGTCGTAAAAATGTACCCGGTTCATGAATGTCCTTTTGGGGAAGGAAATCTGCTGTCTTTACTTGGCCTGGCCAACCAGAGTGACCCACATTGTTTAACTGCCCTCAGGGATGGGAATAAATACTGGCCCAGACAGCGACGCCCACACCCCATGAATGAATTTAAAAATTTGCATTTCATGGAATTATATGGCACAGGCCATTCAGGTCATTGTGTCTGTGCTGGCCCTTTGATCCAGCTATTCAATCAGTATCAGTTCATAATCTCTTGCTTTCAAGTATTTATCTAATGCCCCTTTTGAAAGTTATCATTGATACTGCCTCCACTGTCCTTCCAGATCACTGCCTAACACAATTTGCCCTCAATTTCACCTCTGCTTCTTTGCCAATCACCTTAAAACCCATGTTCTCTGCTTAGTGAACCCTCCTGCAACTGGAGACAGTGTCTCCTTACTCACTTCTTCTCCATTTCCTCCAATCGCCGCACTAAAGCTTGCTCACCCCGTCACCCTGGTACTTTCTGGTAAATCTGCCCCCTTGCCACACACTCTGAGACCGTGACACTCTTTCTAAAGTATGGTGCCCAGAGTTGGGAAATAATTTTAGTGTATAGTGACCGACTGTGCGATATTCAGTGGAAGATGTGAAGTAAAATTGCATTCTCTACCGCACAAACAAGTAGATCATAAGATATAGGAGCAGAATTAGGCCATTCGGCCCATCTTATTCATTCCTCACTTGTCCATCGGGAGGGTGGTGGAGGCGGGTTGCCTCATGTCCTTTTAAAAAGTACCTGGATGAGCACTTGACACATGACATTCAAGACTTTGGGCCAAGTGCTGGCAGATGGGATTAGGTTGGAGTTCAGGTGTTGCTCCCGTGTCAGTGCCAACTCAATGGGCCGAAGGGCCTCTTCTGGACTGTATGATTCTCAATGATTCTATAAGAAATACCTGATTGATTGACTTCTGTTGGTTGAAGGTATCTAAGGATGTAGATCAAATCAGCAAGTGCATATCAGCCATGATCTAATTGAACGGCAGAACAGAGTTGAGGGGCTGAATGGCCTCTTTGTGTTCCTACGATGCAAACAGACTCTCAAGAAAGACAGGAGGAAGTAATCGTTGTTTTCCTCTACTTGGTGTTTTCCAGGGAACCAGAGAAGAAGACGACGTGGTCAGTGATGATCTGGTAGCCCAGGATGCGAAGGTAGGTCCAGTACGTGGGCTTGTCATTCCCCAGCCCTGACTGACCATTAGTCCAGCTCCCCAACACCAACCACACTGCTCACACCCAGGGCTATCAAGGTAGCAGAGACTAGAGCTGAGGCCTGAAGGCCTCAAACTAAAATGGACTTGACATTTCTTTAACACAGGAACCAAAGTGTTTGACAGACAGTGAAATACTTCAGACTGTGAAGCATTTTGATAGGAAGAATGTGGAGAGGCAATTAAAAAATGAAATGGCGCAATTCTAAACAAGGATTGGAGAGACCTGGGGGTGTATGTGCGCAGATATTTGAAAAAGGCAGGGCAATGGGAGTGGCATGGGAGCGCAGTGGTTAGCACTGTTAGCAAGAGTTTTAACAACGCCAGGTTAAAGTTCAACAGGTTTATTTGGTAGCAAATGCCATTTGCTACCAAATCATAGAAACCCTACAGTGCAGAAAGAGGCCATTTGGCCCATCGAGTCTGCACCGACCACAATCCCACCCAGGTCCTACCACCATGTCCCTACATATTTACCCACTAACCCCTTTAACCTACACATCTCAGGACACTAAGAGGCAATTTTAGCATAGCCAATCAACCTAACCCGCACATCTTTGGACTGTGGGAGGAAACCGGAGCACCCGGAGGAAACCCACGCAGACACGAGGGGAATGTGCAAACTCTACACAGACAAGCCGGGAATCGAAACCAGGTCCCTGGAGCTGTGAAGCAGCAGTGCTAACCACTGTGCTACCGTGCTGCCCAAATAAACTTGTTGGACTTTAACCTGGTGTTGTTAAAACTCTTACTGTGTTTACCCCAGTCCAACGGCGCCATCTCCACATCATGACTACCATCGGCCTCACAGCGCCAGGGAACCGGGTTCAATTCCGGCCTCGGGTCACTGTCTGTGTGGAGTTTGCACATCTGTGTCTGTGTGGGTTTCCTCCGGGTGCTCCGGTTTTCTCCCACACTCCAAAGATGTGCGGGTTAGGTGGATTGGTCATGCTAAATTGCCCCTTAGTGTTCAAAGATATATAGGTTAGGGGGATTAGCCATGGGAAATGTATAGGGTTATGAAGATAGGGGTGGGGGGAGGGCCTGGGTAAGATACTCTGTCAGAGAGTTGGTGCAGATTCGATGGGCCGAATGGCCTCTTGTGCGCTGTAGGGATTCTGTGATTAAACAGTTTTCCGTGGTGGTCTGTGTCGGTAACCCGATAACCGGAGTAAAGTTGAGGAGAATTTATTATTACACAGCGAGATGTGATGATCTGGAATGTGCTGCCTGAAAGGGCGGTAGAAACAGATTCGATAATAACTTTTTTAAAAATTGGATAAATACTTGTAGGGGGGGGAATTAATTGATGGCTAATAATACTGAATAGTGTGGCTCGCTTTTCAAAGGGCTGGCATGGACATGATGGGCTGAATACCCACCTCTGCGCTGTATAATTCAATATTCCGAAGAATTGCGGTCATTGTTGTAAGGCAGGAAACACCAGTCCCTGAATTGTGCATAGCAAGATCCCACAAACACCATTGAAATAATGAGCAGATAGTCTGTATCTCCTTTCAGCAATGTTGGTTAGAAATCATAGAAATCCTACGGTGCGGAAGGAGGCCATTTGGCCCATCGAGTCTGCACCGACAACCATCCCCTGTCCCCGTAACCCCACATATTTACCCTGCTAATCCCACTAACCTAGGCATCCCGGGACACTAAGGGGCAATTCAGCATGGCCAATCCACCTAACCCGTGCATCTTTGGGAGGAAACCGGAGCGCCCGGAGGAAACTCCACGCAGACACGGGGAGAACGTGCAAACTCCGCACAGACGGTGACCCAAGCCGGGAATTGAACCCGGGTCCCTGGAGCTGTGAGGCAGCAGTTCTAACCGCTGTGCCACCGTGCCGGTTATGAAGCAATATTTGGCCAGGGTGCCAAAAACATGCTCCTGCCGGTCTTTCCCGAAAGTGCCAGAGGATGTTTAACATGTGTCTGAGCAGACAGGCAGGGTCAGGTTAAGATCACATCTAAAAAAGATTAAGTTCCGCAGACAAGTTGCACAATCTTGGCTTGCATTCCCTGGCATCTCGGGGAATGGAGGCTGATCTGATCACAGTGTTGGAAATACTAAAAGGAACTGACAAAGTAGATACAGAGACCCGGGTTCAATTCCCCAAAGAGGGGACAGGACCTTCAAGGCTGGGGTTGTCAGAGTGTGTTGTTGAGTAGAAATATTGAGAGAGATGGAGCAAAGATGGGTAGAAGGATTTGGGAGAGAAGTCAGAGCCCAGGTCTGATTGGATGGTGAAGCAGACCTGAGTGGGCTGAATGGCCTCTTCCTGTTTCTAACGTTCCCTTGTTTAAATCCCGCAGGAACTGTATGAAGCTGGAGAACTCCAGTGGGGAACCACGGAGAGCTCATTTATCACTATCCTGGGAAATCGAAGCTTTTGCCACCTTCAGTTAGGTACAGTGACCGAGTATTGTGATAAAGCCGTCATCTAACCGTCTCCTGATTTTCCCCGTGTCTGAAATGGGAATGGATTTACTACCTCACATAGGGTGTGATTTATTAACATGTTAGCTCACAGTGTCTCAGTGTTGTACCTGTATCCTACCGGCAGCTTTGGAATTTTCCTGTCACAGTACATCCAGTGGAAATTTAACCCCTCTGGCTTTAACCCCTCTGTGATGGCTGGCACAGGCTCGATGGGCTGAAGGGCCACTAATTGTGCTGTAAAACCCTGTGACAAATTGCCATCCCTGGCGATCTGGCTGTTCACGCCCCGCTGCCGCTGCAAGTGAGGACGGAGTATTTGGCGCTCAGACAAATCTCTGTTCACTGCAGCGGAACCAGAGAATCCCGTCAGTGAACGGCCGGAAGATTCTACCCCCTGTGTGTGAAGGTGCATGTGCACACACAGTGGGCATGTTTATATACACACGCATGTCCGTATACCTGTGCACATGAGTGTGTGTGTGTGAGTGTGTGTATCTCAGTGTGGGTGTATCTCAGTGTGTCTGTATGTGTGGGTGGGTGCGGGTGTATCTCTGTGTGCGGGTGTATCTCTGTGTGTGGGTGTATCTCTGTGTGTGTGGTGTGTGTGTGTGTGTATCTCTGTGTGTGTGGGTGTATCTCTGTGTGTGGGTGTATCTCTGTGTGTGGGTGTATCTCTGTGTGTGTGGGTGTGTGTGTGTGTGTGGGTGCGGGTGGATGTGGGTGTATCTCTGTGTGTGGGTGTGTGTGTGTGTGTGTGGGTGCGGGTGGATGTGGGTGTATCTCTGTGTGTGGGTGTGTGTGTGTGTGTGTGGGTGCGGGTGGATGTGGGTGTATCTCTGTGTGTGGGTGTATCTCTGTGTGTGTGTGTGTGTGTGTGTGTGTGTGTGTGTGTGTGTGTGTGTGTGTGTGTGTGTGTGTGTGTGTGTGTGTATCTCTGTGTGTGGGTGTATCTGTGGGTGTGTGGGTGCGGGTGGATGTGGGTGTATCTCTGTGTGTGTGTGTGTGTGTGTGTGTGTATCTCTGTGTGTGGGTGTGTGTGTGTATCTCTGTGTGTGGGTGTGTGTCTGTGTGTGGGTGTATCTCTGTGTGTGGGTGTGTGTCTGTGTGTGGGTGTATCTCTGTGTGTGGGTGTGTGTGTGGGTGGGTGTGTATCTCTGTGTGTGTTGCTAACCTCTCTCCTGGGTTATTTCTCAGTGTTTGAAGAGTATCAGAAGATCGCTGGGAAGGAAATTGAGGAGAGTCTGCGGGGTGAGCTGTCGGGTGATTTTGAGAAGCTGATGCTTGCCGTGGGTAAGATGAAACTCGCTCGCTGAGTCTTTGTGTAACAAAGCAGGGTGGGGCTGTAAAATCCTGAACTCCAAAGGGCTTATTAACCAGAGCAAACTGCACCAAGACAGCTTGCTAATGAGCTCATTAACAATACTGTGATTCCTCAAAGTGAGTGCGGGCATTGAAAATGCCGATGACAGAGTGGCATCCGAGTGCTGACTGGGCAGCATTTTCCTGGAGTATCCACTCACCCGCTTCCACTGAGGGTGTGGAGTCTGCAGGCTGGCACAGGTTGGCCTGTTTCAGGATGGTTCGGGGGCTGGCGTCGAGGGCAGAAGATCCCAATGAAGGGGATCCAGGAGAGGATGGATCTCCTGTACCCACAGAGTGGGAGGTGAGGGGTTAATCCCCTGGACAAACACATCTTGGGACACTAAAGAGAATTTAGCATGGCCAATCAACCTAACCCCGCACATCATTGGACTGTGGGTGGAAACTGGAGCATCCGGAGGAAGCCCACGCAGACATGGGGAGAATGTGCAGACTCCGCACAGACAGTGACCCGAGGCCGGAATTGAACCCAGGTCCCTGGCGCTGCGGGGCAGCTGTGGGGCAGCAGTGTGGCGCTGCGGGGCAGCAGTGTGGCGCTGCGGGGCAGCTGCGGGGCAGCAGTGTGGCGCTGCGGGGCAGCAGTGTGGCGCTGCGGGGCAGCAGTGTGGCGCTGCGGGGCAGCAGCGTGGCGCTGCGGGGCAGCAGTGTGGCGCTGCGGGGCAGCAGCGTGGCGCTGCGGGGCAGCAGTGCTAACCACTGTGCCACAATGTTGTCCAAACATTGACGAAGTTTTGGTCTAAGTCAGTCCCCTGACACATTTGAAGTGTCTTCTTCGAACTTCCAGCAGCACTGGACAGTAAAAGGTGCGATAGCGCTCAGAATGTTCAGCTGGTCGCTGCTGGGGGAGCATTCGGTCAAACGCTAATGAGCAAAATGGAATGTGGCCTTTTTACTGGGCTTTATCGCCGGCAAGTCAATTCTTGACCAGCACCTCAATGAGCTGCTAGACGGCCAATTCCTAGCACAAGACTCAACCCCTTTAATATGATGCCTTCTGCACTGAATGTGTACTAAACCAGCATTTTAAACTTCAAACTCCAACTTGGCCTCTGTGGGGGCTGCATAGCGCTGGGAGAATCTGGGGAAGTGGCCCGAGGAATCTGTCCAGAAAAATGGCTATTTTAAGTGAACGTTCCAGTTTACTTCCCGAAAGCAACATCAGTACCCGTCTGGATTTTAATGACAGTAGCCATTGGGTGGCACAGTGGTTAGAGCTGCTGCCTCACAGCGCCAGGGACCCGGGTTCGATTCCCGGCTTGGGTCACTGTCTGTGCGGAGTTTGCACGTTCTCCCCATGTCTGCGTGGGTTTCCTCCGGGTGCTCCGGTTCCCTCCGACAGTCCAAAGATGTGCGGGTTAGGTTGATTGGCCGTGCTAAATTGCCCCTCGTGTGTGGGGGGATTAGCAGGATAAATGTGTGCTGTTATAGGAATAGGGCCTGGGTGGGATTGTGGTCAGTGCAGACTCAATGGGCCGAATGGCCTCCTTCTGCACTGTAGGGATTCTATGATTCTATTCTATGAACCACAGTTTCAGGGTCACCGTTAGCAATAGCCCCCTCCTCCCCCTCCAGCCCTTGCCATGACACAGATATCCCAGTCTCTGGGAAACACTGCCCCCACACATCAAGACCCTCTCTGCCCCCTGTAGTCCCAATTTAACTGGATCTATCGTCATTCCACTGTACCCCGAGGTGAGAGATTATTTTGTGTTAATGTGATTGTTTTTTGTGTAGTTTTCTTTATTAATATTGAATCTGACAACTTACACTTAATGTTGCCTATCTTTGTGTGTTTTCTGCAACCCCCCAGTCAGATGTGCCAGGAATACCCAGGAATATTTTGCCTGCAGACTGTACAAAGCGATGAAGGTAAAACAACAAAGACTTTTCGCAAAAGTACATGGGAAATAGGAGGAAGAGTAGGCCATTCAGCCCCTCGAACCTGCTTTACCATTCAGTAACAACATGGCTGATCTTTGATGTCACTTCCTGCCTCATGGTTCATCCTCACTCACCTTTCCCAACTCACCGGTGCAGGTCGTCACCGGCAAGGATCACAGACGCTCCCCACCAACGGGGACCAGATGTGATAGCCTCGCTGATGGGACTGGAGGCGATTGACACTCCCCCTGGTGGTCGGGACAGGGTGGAGCAGTACCCCTTTGCCAGCCTGGCATCCTGGCACCCTGGCAATGCCTATTGGGCACCTTGGCACTGCCTACTGGACACCGGGTTCTGATGGGAGCAGAGCCTGACTGGGGGGTGGGGGTGGAGGTCAGAGGGTAGGACGTCCAAAGGAAAGGAAGGAAGGGGTGAACTCTGCATCAGGGGGTTTGGGGGTGGTCCGTGGGGTCAGTGATCATGGGTTGGGGCTGGTGATCCGGGGAAGGGGGATGGGGGGTGGTGCCGATCGGGTGGAAGGGTGGCAATTATGGGGGTGGGCGTGGTAGACAGATCTCGTAGTATACTGTGTGCACAGAATACTAGGTGATCGGATGCCTGCACAATGGTGCCCCAAGCAGTCTTCAGCTGGCTTCCCGGTGTGCCTCAGCCCCTCCCACATACCCCCCCTGCTGGTGGGAATCATATTGCAGCCTCTGTATTGCACAATGTGCCATAAATTACGACCACTCACCTTGCTGGAAACAAGGGGTGAAAAATGTTTGAAACTTGAAGTTTTTCGGAGGAGATTCTGCTCCATAAATCCGGAAGCATTCCATTTCTAATGAATAAATCCAAAATCAGTCCATTCCCACTGAGTAAATCTCGAATCAGTCAATTCCCCCTGAATAAATCCAGAATCAGTCCATTCCCACAGGGCAAATCTGGAAGCATTCCATTCCCACAGAGTAAATCTGGCATCAGTCCATTCCCACAGGATAAATCCGGAATCAGTCCATTCCCACAGGACAAATCTGGAAGCATTCCATTCCCACAGAGTAAATCTGGGATCAGTCCATTCCCACAGGATAAATCTGGAATCAGTCCATTCCCACAGGGTAAATCCTGAATCAGTCCATTCCCACAGGATAAATCTGGCATCAGTCCATTCCCACAGGATAAATCTGGAATCAGTCCATTCCCACAGAGTAAACCCGGAAGCACTCCATTCCCACAGGATAAATCCAGAATCAGTCCATTCCCACAGGATAAATCCAGAATCAGTCCATTCCCACAGGATAAATCTGGAATCACTCCATTCCCACAGGGCAAATCCGGAAGCAGTCCATTCCCACAGGATATATCTGTAAGTTATCCATTCCCATTGAATTCTCTTTTGAAGTACAGTTCCCCAGGTTCTGTTGCAAATACAGCTGGCAACAACAAAATGAAAAACTCCGGAACCTTCCATGAACTCGGGACATCCCGAGCCATTTTTCCTTGTTCATTTGTGGGATTTGGGCATCACTGACAATTGTTACCCACCCTTAATTACCGGAGGGAAGGTGATGGGGAGCCGCTGTAATAGCCGTGTTCATCTGATAAAACCGAGTGGCTGAGCCACCTCAGAGGGCCATTACATTGCTGAGGCTCTGGAGTCGCATGTAGGCCAGACCGGGTTAGGATGGCAGATTTCCTTCCCGAAAGGACAAGGTTTTGTGACAATCCAGTTGTTTCTGGGTCACCCTCATCGATTCTAGCTTTTTATTCCAGGTTATTGTAGATTTATATTGTGTGTTTCTGGACCATAAACCATCGCCAGATGTTTGACAGCTAATACACCTCCAGATAGTCGTTATTGTAATGTAAGCAATTTGATACAAGGTACAAACACCAACGATTTAGGTGACTAGATATTTGCCGAAAACCTCTGACTTTGTCCACGGCTGGGATTCTCCGGTGCCGCTGCAATGCAATGGAGTTTTGCCTCTGTGTCAAATTCTCCATTCTC